>NW_024068086.1:97500-257731 GCF_009389715.1 Phoenix dactylifera
GTGCACAGGATGTTGTACGCATGTGCATGTTAGTGTCATTTGTTGCAGACATGCTTGTTTGCACGTACACAAAATTCATATGGGATTCCCAGTTTTCATCCCAATCTCTCCCCACCCCCCTCACCCCCCCCAACCCCCCGCAGCCCAACACGAGCGCGCGCACACAAAACAAAAAGGAAAAAGAGATTACATCCAAAAAAACCCTCAAGATGAATTGCAATTATTGTCTGTCTTAAAGCATAGATGAAAATGTAGCCCATGCAATTCCCTAAATACCAAACTGGCAGTTTCTTTTGGACCCTAAAAGAGGAGCTAGTTTAAATGTAACTTTCACTATTCGTTATTTGGAAGCAAACACACGACAGATCACGGGAAAGAAAAGATATAATTAAGAGCATTTTTAATGTCATTTCAGCTATTAAGTGAAATGGAAAATTAATGTTAATTGAAGAATCCATGTTCAAAAGATAATAAACCCTAAAAACTTAGAAATACATGCAAAGTTTTCCCAGCAATAGCATATAGGATCTCTTGTACATCTATGACCGGCAGACCAAAGTTCAAAGGTAACGTTTAAAATTTTGAAGACAAGATTTTTTTTCTTTTTTTTAATAAAAAAAGAGAACCGGAAGGTGCTTGGATAAGATAGTTAAAAATACAAAAAAATGGAAATATTTATATTTACTAGAGGATGCTGAGCTTACCACGATAACCCCAACCTCCTCTACCTCGACCTCCACCTCGACCCCAATTCCAGTTCCATCCATTTTCTGCAATGACAAAAGGAGGTTCAAGATGGTATTAAAAACTATTACGAACAAAGGATGAAAGCAGTAACAATAAAAATATACAACCGAAGGCTACATACGCTAATGAAGTCTTCTATGATGATGGAAAACATATTCCAGAAGGTAAACCAGTTAATCAGGGTTCCAGGCATGACATGTTGAAGTACAGCTAGGTTGTAAAAGCAAACTGTTAGATTACCTTGGTTGTTGTCATATCCACCATATCCACCATAACCACCATATCCGCCTCTTCCCCAAACCCTTCCTCTTCCTCTACCTCGACCACGCCCTCGGCCGTATGCTTCTTTATAAAGCAACATGGTAATTAATGAATGGTTTCATTTGACAGAAATTGCAGAGAATGAATAAGCAAAACCAATACCTTCAGCAATTTGATTTTGCACTTGTCTCGGTTGCTGCTGTCGATACTGCTGTAGCTGCTGCGTCTTTTGCTGTTGCCTTGGCTGCTCTACATGTAATGGAGCTTGATACCTACAACCTCAGAGGTGAAAAAATGGCAACGTAATCTCCAATGACCAGTTGCTCCATAAAAGAATCCCTCGATTTCAAGTTAGAAATTCATATGACAATGTTAAACTGCATTACCCGGGAGAGTTCCTGTTCAACTCTCTGGTTGACAGAGTTATCGAAATCATTGAGACATGGCGAGTCATCTCCAAACTGCATTGAGTATTTGGGAACAAAAGGGACTATTAAGATACAATATTGGAGAATTACCATTTTCTGAACACGCAAAGTAGAGACAAACTTACGGAACAAGGCCCTCCTCAATAGGTTCCCACACATCAGTAATGCTGGTTGAACTGATGGTAGTATCTTGATGTAACCCATGTATCCTTTTCTGTGGAAATAGATGGGTAAAGAGATGTCAATATTGAGCAATTTTTAAATCAAAAGGTCATAGCATAGTTGGGAAACTTAAGCAACCTTTATAATCTCTGCTATGGCCACAGTCTTGCTGATAGCCTGTCCCATTGCCTTTAGAACAATTTCTCTTACCCGTTTTTCCTGAATGGAAAGACATCACATGCATATACAACATCAGGCACAAAAGTCATAAACCTAATTAATCACGTCTACAGTGGATATAGAAAGTAGAAAGAGCATCAGAGCCCAACATGTCAGAAATTTAAAACTTCAAAGAAAAACCTTAAAAACACCAGAAAATACACAAACATGGCTGACCAATAAGAATAACATACATCCGTGATGAACTATCAAAACAGAATACAGATGGTGAAATATTAGACAAAGAAACCACATAAAAGATGTCTCCTAATAGATATATGTTCTAGCATCACCTTCACAGTGAAAGTTGCAAGCCCATCAATCATTATCTAAAATATCGATGGATGTAATTTTATGTGTTTAAATATTTGAAAAGATACCTCAGTCAAGTGAATAAACATAACCCTAATATGTTTTATTTGCATGTCCTATAGATTTTGATTTGGGAAGATCTCATCTCCATTTACAAGAAACTTGCTACAAGATATGGAATATCATTGTTGAAAAACTTGCTTCATGGAGAGGCAAATAGCAAAATTGGTTGCTAGCTTAAGTACAAAAGCTAAACATCATGACACAAGTAGAACATGTGACTCTAATATTTTGTCAAAGAATCAAGATTGAAATTGAATCCTCCATCAATTTATATAGTGTGAAACAAGTTCCAAGAAAAAAAATGCAAAATCATGAAAAATTCCAATTACTTAATATTGTCAAAACTATACCCAGGTGGATGGCAGTGGTTGTAACATATTCAAATAAAAAACAAACTTCATCAAAAAATGAGAGAGGGCGAAGGTGTTGAAGTACCAAGTAATTGTCATGTGTTACGAAAATGCCATAATCAATCACAATGGTTTGGTCATATATAGTGACAACAATGGATAATTAGTGATTTTGTTGTCCCTTTTTATTCATCTCTGCAACAACAACAAACGCCCCCACCCCACCACACCACCCCCAGCTCCAGCCTTCAATCTGAGGTAGTTTTCAACACATGCAATAATGATACAAATCTAAAAGAAAAAAAATATATACCTGTTACTAAGAAATATATCTAAAAAATCATGGAGGAAAGGAGTCATATTACTTCATCAATGTAATGATTCTCATTGTTTCCTTAAATCATTTTGGTATGGTTTTCATCACATGGCAATATGTAGATGACGAAGCCTAATATCATCATTCATATAATCAGAGATATATCGCTTACATGACCTTATAGTATGACCTCTAAAAGGAAAATGAGTCGCCATCCTGGAGGCAACAACTGAAATTACAATCTTACACGTAAATAATGGAGGAATGATAGCCAGTGATAAACAATCAAATTTAAACAAATTGTGCAATTGCATCAGAAAAGCGAATGGCATCTCGTGGTTAATCAATTATGTGTACATACAATTTGTACTGAAATAAATAATAATAACAGAAGACCACAAGGAAATGATGAAAACTGGTTGGAAGATTAGCAGATACGTGAGGTGGGTTAAGTGCCCTCTCTAGATGCAATCCGAAAACATAATCGGTCTTTAGTGTTTGTCACTCTCATACGAAACTAGCCACACAAAAACATGGTAAAGCACCCAAACGGAAAAGACTAGGTATAGGCTGGCATTCATTCAAATTATAACATTGTCAAAGACTTGGCATATGCATCCCAAACATTTGTATTTCTATTCAAATTAGTAATAGATAGAATTTTTTCCTCTATACATATCTCTTGACTCAAAATTGTTAAGGATAAGCATTTTATTTTGCTTTTTGTCACATGCTCAAAATAATATTTGATTATTCAACCGGATAAAGGTCAAGTGAGGCACCTTTCTAGTCATAAAATGGAAAAAAGGGAAAAGAAAAAATGTTAACACAAAGCAGTACGTCATCACCAAAAAATGAATCAGTCATGTAGAACCTCTCAAATTGAAGTATGTTAGGAAGATTTGTGGAGCATTTTACAAAATATGGTGGCAATCAAACATACAAAACTTCTAAATGTAAAGTAATTTTTTTTGAGAAAAAATAATGTCAAGAAATTACAGCAGAAGCTTCACAAAGAAATTCGAACCCTTTTAGTAAAATTCTAGGTGCAAATTGGTCATAATTTCACTATGTACTGAATAGTTGTTAAGCCTGACCAATATTTGTCTCAAAAAAAAGACATACAGAAAAAGAAATAGTTGCAGGAAAGGCCCTTTATAACAACCAGGTTATGGGTTGACAGGTTAAATAAAACCATCACAAATTTCAACAGAAGAATAGCTTAACCAAGTTCAATGAAGAAGTAAATAGGGGTGGCAATAACAAGTCATACTGCCGAACCCACTAAAAATAAAAATCCTTAAATTATGTTTTAGCTGATTATCACGTTTTTGATCTTGCCCAGAACTAAAACCTTTCAAACAGATGGATCAGTCTTGGCCGCAACAAGTCCCAGATGGAGCCAGTCTCAGAGTTTTGGTTGATTTTGATTTTCCACTGAAACCAACCAATTCAAGCAATTTTGGAAGATTTCCACTGAAATTGACTTCTTTTAGTGAAAACTGACAATATATCACTCTAATTATTTGACGCAATACATACAGGTTCATATGTGCAAAGCTCTTTCCTCTATCCTCATTCATTCTTCAACTGAGTTCAAACAAAAGAGTTACTACTTAAACGATGGACCAACAATAACAAATAAAAGCATTAAAATAAATTAATAAATGAAGATACAAACAAAATGAGGATGAGATGACTAGGAGTCAACACCCCATCAAAAACTCATTCCACAAGCAGAAGAAGCCATATCGCATTAAAACTCTGGTGTCAAATTTTAGTTTTCACTTTTCCAACACTAGGAGACAACACCAAGGTCCCAAGGCTTTCATCACACTGTTCAGTTTGTGGGGCTACAACGTCAGACTAGATTATGCCACTTGATATGAGCCTTTGCATAGTGAAGTTATGTGATCGTGATGATTAATGTGCAATAGGTGGTAGGTAGAGGTTTCATGACACCCTAATGTAACCAGACTCAATCAAGCTATGTGCCGGATCAGGGTTGAAGACAAAACTAGAATGCATTGTATAAATGACAAAATTTGACTAAAGAAGAAGTTAGCCACCATCTCCATGACTATAAAAATTAAAACTATGTTGGACCATGATGGATTTTTGGCAACAATTGCAAGGACTATTTACTAATCAAATAACCTTGTGCTTGCACAGGATAGAAGGGCATAAAACACATGCATTGGACTATTTCTTTTGTCCTTGTTTTTTGAAACCACTTGACCTCCTGGTATATTGATTGATCTTCAAGCATGTTTAGAAGGGAGTTCGGCATGTTGACCTCTAGCTTATCTGATTGATTTGAGGTCATTGATTTAAGATAGTATGGCCATGCTCCTTGGTGATAATTTGACCCTTCAAGAAGCATTTTCATAGAATTAAATCCAGATTTTGCAGGTCTCAAGGAGACCATGTATGTTAATTCTACAAAATTGGAAATATGCATAAAATATATTATCTTACCCATTTCTATTATTAGAGACTAAATACATGTAGACATAGAAAAATAGTTCATTGTCTCATCTTAAACAAATTTTCAAACCAATACCTAATTGGGATGTTTGAAACCAACTATGACTCCCAACAACTTCATAATTTAACAAAATTTTCAGAGTTCACAAGAATACTATTAGCTTGTATCAGTTAGTACAGAAAAAGAAAATGGGCTAAAGCTTAACAGAAAACACAAGAATAGGGAGAATAGGGTACAGGAAATTTTCATGAAATTGCCCCACTCTATCCTTTTAATGAGATAACTGAGTTCACTGATTAGACAGCTTTAACAAATGACATAAGACTCAACAATCCACAACTGAAAATTTAGTGTTACAAGAAAATTATGATAAAAAGTGTGAATAAGTGCAACTTTAGTTATGTAAAAAAAATAATGACAACTTTTCAAGCTACATAGGACATTTGAATAAAAAGATTTTTAAGCATTCACAAAAACAGTTGTTTGATCTAAGTACACAAGGTTTGGCATATAGTATCCATGATTGAATCACAAAAGCGTCTGGATCTGAGTTTTACACCATACTCTCGTGGTTGATCTTGGGCCCAGGAAAGACTACATCTAAGCATGGAACCACCATGCATTACAGATAAAGGAGAAAACTGGAAAATAAACTGAAACTTCCTCAATCTTCTTCAACATCTAATGGATGGCCTTTCCATATGATCCATGATTACCAAGCCTAAAATACTTTGACATATAATGAACTACTGATCAAACTGAATTATCCTGACCCATAAATTGAATTGATAACTAAAAAAGTAGATAAATGACATTTAATCTTGATTTGAAAAGTACATTTGGTACATATTATACATCCAATAAATGGGTTTCACCAAGATGCCACAAAGTTTTATATAATCTAGTGGAACAAAGTAAAATTGATCCTCAAGCTAGGGCCACCAAAAGGTAAAGATGTTGTATTCTTTAAAAAAATATTGAATTCGCACTAGAAACCTAACTGACACTAAACTACTAATAATCCTTGGAATAACTCAAGTTTGTTCATGTTCCTACGCACAAGTTACGATGGTCACGATTAATTTAAGAAAAGCAACCTTGTTAGACAAAATTTCCCCATGAACCCATATATAACGATATTGCAAGGTCCCAGAACATATTACAGGGTAATGTTTCACATACAATGTTCAATTTGCAAGTTTATTCTTGGTCAGTCTACAATTCCAATAGAGCAAAGGCTCAATTAAAAAATTACTCCTATGAATGCACAACCTCCTATGACTCTAATAGGAAAATTATTCAATCCATAAAAAAGATTGTACTATGAATTCTAAATAATTTCTGCAGGTTATGTTAAATTCAAAAACACAAGAATATTCCCATTTTAATCCTATTTATCATAAGTAATCTGCAACAATACACATACACACACACACACACACAAAAAAAAAACAATCATGCAGTAGCTGGCATAATAATCTGTTTGTGATCTTCAACAACGTCGACCACCCTATAAACAATTATTTGTGTCATTCCTATGATGCATCCAGTAACAATCACAATCAGGATTGGTTTTGCAATTGTCAATTGCATCAAGCCTCATTTCACTATTGTTGATTAAATCAAATTTCATGCCCATTTGCCACTATAAAATAAGTATTTGTATTTGAAAAATGGAAAGCAATAGCAGATATATCGCAACATCTGTTTCCACATTCAAATTTGTGAGCCTAAAATAGACTTGGAAAAGTCCATAAACCTTTGCCAAGAGATGTCTTTGGTGCAATGTCAATTTCATACTTGAATCCATCCTTGTGATCTTCTATTGATTCCTAATAACATTTTTCCTATTTTTTTACATATTTCTCTATTCTATTAACTTTATTTTAGGAGCGAACATGGACTGGATAATATCCATCTGGATCCATTTTCATATCCGAATCTATTTGGATATTGATAGAAATTTGAGTATCAGACTAATATCCGCATCCATATCCATATCTGAAAAAAAAGATATAGATACGGATAAACAACTATCAGATCTGTATCTGAATATCTGATTCTATTTATAATCCTATTTAGTTTTATATCGCACTCATGAACTTTTAAGAAAAATAAATGACCACAGTAATATGCTATTACTTGATTTATCATCTATTTAATAATATCTTGATTCTGTAGTCATAAATTTTAATTATATGACTTATATCCGTATTCATATACATACTTTAGGTATATGATTTGTATCCATGTATGTTTGAAATAAATATGGATATGAATTTTTATATCCGAGTAACATCTATATCAGTATCTGTATTCATCAAACATAACAAATATGGATATGGATATAGTAGTATCCTATCTAATTTCAGCCACCTATAAATCATACCGGTGTACCCACAATGCATGACAACTAAACAGAATTCTTCAAGCAGACAACAACAATGAGTACCAAAACACTCATTGAGCATGTGCAAATGCATAAAGTGCCTGAGATTTGCTAATAAGCAGTTGTGCTTGCATTCACCAATTGCTATTAACTGTGACTTGCAGGTCATGGAGTTTCGTTACATCATATAATTTGATATATTGGTTGCTTGAAAGAAGAGGTTCAGGGGGGGTGGGGGGCAGCAGATATGCTCTGTAATGCTTATGGAATCAGGGTTCAAAAAGGAGTATGATTAAACAGTGGCACAGAAAATATCCCAAGCGTACAGACGGCCTGGTAATACATTATGATATTGGCACCTAGATATAATTGATAATTCTATATAAGTGTGTTATGTTCACTTCTAGCTCATATATAGCACCAATAAATTCCAAACTATTAGAAGAAGATATGGCAGAGATGGAAGGAGGATGGCTAGACGTACAAACTTAAATCCCTCCAAAAGGGAAAATATACATACCTGATCCCTTTAAAGTTATAAAATAAACAAGATTCAAGAGACAGTATGCGTACCTACTTAATCAACAATAGCAATGAGGAAAAAAATGGCAGCAAAAAAATTTCAACTAAAATCAGAAGAAAACCAGAAGCCAACGCCGCACGCTCAACTAACAATAGAAAATACTTTATTAAATAAATTTGTTCTATAACAATCTTCATCCAATATGAGAATCAAAAAAACAGAAGGCTGCATCCATAATAACGTTAATCAAGGATCATATTTTTTTAAAAAATAATCTTTTTATAACACAATGCCAAAGTTCTCGCAGTATATCCCAATAATCGGCAAAATAATCGCATGAGTACACTTATAGCTAAACTCCCGATCAAAAGCACCAATACCAAGACAGGACAACATCAAAAATCGACTACATAAAATTATGAACAGAACTACTGAGACCGCCGCCATAGAAAACGGCAATCAAATCTCTACAACGAATCGAGATATCCAAAGAATCCCACGATGATTAAGAAATTAAAGAAATCCAATAAACCAAGAAGGCCCAGAATAGAAGCATACACATGAATCATCAATAATATACCTCAAGGAGGCTGCCCGCATAGCTAACATAGTTCCGAATGAGTCCCTGAGTGGTGATTCGGATCTCGTTCTCGCTTATGGCCGATTCCGGCCTCGGCTTCTCCACCCTCTGGTATCTATCCATGCCTCCGGAGCCGCCCCCTCGCTCCCCCTTCTCCTCCTCCTCGTGCGACCGATGAGAAGAGCAACTAAGGAATCGAACCGATTGCCCTCGGAATTAGGGTTTCGGAGGGAAAGAGAAGGGAAGCTAAAACACCAGAGTAGAGAACAAGAAGCAGGCAAGGGGGAGAAAGAAGCAGGAGAGCAAAGCTCGATATAGGGATGGGAATCCAGGGACGGAGAGAGACTTGAGCTTGGTTTTATCTATTTATTTTCTTTCATAACTTTAGAAGTCGTATAAAATATAATATAAAATTATATAAATATAGTTGTATATATATTAAAATTATTTTTATTTTTGGCCATCTAATTTTTTAATTTTTTAAATTTTTTTATCGAAACTAATAATTTATATAAATTTAGTATAAATATATTTTTAAAAAGTCAAAATACTGCGAGGAAACTTGCGAATCCAAAAAATTCACCCAATTTTTATTTTATTTTTATTTTTTAAAAAGATGTTGCAATGTTGTAGGCAGTTTTTATTTATTTATTTAATTTGGCTGGCGGGGAAAGGGACTCCTCGGAGGAGGGGCCGCAATACATCACTTCATGGTTTGGTGAATTGGTGTGCAAGTGCGGGGGAGAGAATTTGTGGGTTTTTTTTTTTTTTTATAAGAGTAGGGTTCTACTGTAGCCAGACAAAGTGGTATTGTAGCACGGACATCCGTCATTTGGGTCTATGGTCACTGCAAAATAATGGTCCAGCCAGTTTGCTTTTATTTTAAATTGATCTTATATTATTTTATTTTATATTGATTGGGCATGATTGCATATTGCTATTTATGGTCTTTTTTAGAATTATTTTTTTATACGAGTCTTTTTGTTATTTTTTGGCCCTATATATAGGTCCAAGCATTTATTTAGAATTATTCAAATAATAAAATAATTGAATGAAAGTAGCACTTTTCTCTGAAACTCTGATGTGAAGCCACAATTAGAGTCCGCTGAAAAGCCTTATTCTTTTTTTTTTCCTCCTCTTCTCTTCTTCCTCCTTCTTTCCTCTCCTCCTTGTAGTTGTCCGGCAACACATTGTACCACGGCTGCAGCTCAACTCATGTACATCTTGGTTAGGTTTGGGGTGGGAAACACTTGTGATTTGGGTCCTTGGTATCATAAATATGGGTTTCAAGTCTTGATGGAGCCTAGTCCAAGATGGATACATGAAGGCTGGATCAGGTTCATCACTATTTCAACCAAGTCAGTGCCGGCAGTTTAAATATGGGTTGTAAAACTTCATAGGTCATTATGTTGTTATGTAACTAGACTTTTTTCTCTTTTTTTTTTTTGCTAGGGAATAGGGAAGGGGAGACAAAGGGACAAGCCTATCCCCGCGTAGCAGCCCCTACTGGGCCCCCGTCCCGTCAGAAAAATGTTCGATGCGGGCAGAAATGACCGTGTGTTAGGCATTCCGACCGATTTTACTCATACCCTCTTCATCCGTAGGCCCAACTCAGCTATCCCTTTGGGCTCCAGCTCGAGTTCCATATGTAAGTACTTCACATCTGGCACCATCCCGGCTACTAAAGATACAAGAAGCGTTTCTATGCCTCATATCCAAGCAGTGGCCGAAGCCACATTTTAATCAACGCAGTAGTGACTCGAACTTCGGACCATGAGGATAGAAATTACGCCAAGTACCACTAGGCTATCACCTTGGTGGGTCTCAAGAGTGCACTGCACGTGAACCTGCGGTAGCGCGAGAGAAAAACAAGCCACAATTTTTTTATCAAAAGCAGCAACAAAAAAGAAAAAAGAAAAAAAAAAGTAAACCAAAGCCAGCCACATCAAATTTTTTTTTCCAAACTGTATATTTGGTTACCTAGAAAACTAAAACAAGAAAAAAAAATCTAAGAGTAAAAAAAATTGTTAAATCATTTATACATTATATTAGTTTTAAATAGCTGGAAAAATCATTTTTTCAAATTCTTTAATTTTTACGATCTTTTCTTAAAAATATATATACCCTAACAAACAAAAAAAGGCTAGGATGCAGTTCTATTATTATTATTATTATTTTGAGTAAAAGCACTCTCATATCTAGAGGGGCTTATTTATCCCTTTTTACTCGTTGAGGTAAGGTTTTTTAATAATAAACAAATTGCCTTTTCACTTATTGGAGAAGACATTAGTACTACAAAGCAACTTGAAAAGTTTTTGTAAGGCGTAGAGGACTCAATTTTCACTCTATTACGAGAATTATGCGCATCAAGTTTCAACCACATGTAGAGAAGGGATTGGTCTTCCATTCATTTTTAGCGTGCTATTGTTCTGTGGAGACTTAAGTACCGAGGTATAGTAGTCTTCAAATAGGCAATTATTGTTCTGAGGAGATTCGGTATAGTAATGTTTTGAGCTTACTATGAAAAAATTAGGACTATTCTTAGAGAGTACGAGTACTTTTGCTGTAGTTATATTTAACAAAATCGACTAGTCTCATCGCACTAAATTATAAGGTTTGTCAAGGTGTTTGGTAGGAGGCAGATGAAACCAATCATTGAATTCAATGAGTGAAAGGAACATCAGATGACAAGAATGTTGCTTCGATCCTCTTTTAGGACAATCCTCTTGTTATGTTATGGCCATATGTTCTAACAAATATCTAACATTAGTCAATTCCACGCTAAATGATAATCAGAAACATATTTATTCCCCCTAACCGCCACCCAAAATCATTTCATATTGTGAGGCTTGCTTTTCAACCTATATAGTCCTAGAAAAGTAATCCAAATATATTCTGCAAAATGGAAAAAAAGATCAATAAGCATTTGATGAATCTTAAATGGTTCGTGCTAGTCCAGATGGTTCAAACCTGGATAGTTCTAGCCCAATTCATCTGAGCCGAACTAGGCCATTTTATGAAAGTCTAAACACTCATATGTTTGATCTCTCTCTCTCTCTCTCTCTCATCTTTCAACTTCAGAATCATGGCCGTTCACGCCCCCCAAACTCTCTCTCTCTCTCTCTCTTCCCAAATCTCTCCATCTCATTCTCCTCCTGAACTCCTCCTTGCATTCTAATGACGATGCCATGGGGAGTCTTGCTGATAGCTCTAACTCCCGATTGATGACCTACAACTGTGATTGACCAGCTCCAATCCTGATTGATGAGCTTCGACTCCCGATCCGCCTTCATTCTCTTTCTACATTCTTGTTTCTCTTTCTCGTTCATTTGCACTTGTCGGTATTTGATTGGCATCGACATGCATACATGCATCGATATGGTACAGTACTGACTCGGTACCTAAGTGCATGGATTATGGTACTGGTTTTTGCAAATCCTGAATTAAGGTTTGAAAGATAAGCAAAAGGTGCTTTGTTTGAAGACCGGGTGGAGAGAAGAGCTTCCAAATTTCCACGAGAGCTGTCTACTTCTGCTTGCATGTAAGTGTTAGTTGGCAACCAATCCTTTGCATTCATGAGCATCATTTTTGTATGCTACCAATAATGGTGCACAACCCGTCAACCCGTTACCAATAATTAATCACCCAAGTTGCTATGAGCCTTGTTTTTGATCACCAATGCAAGGTAGACCTGGCATGGAGAAAACTTAATTTGAATTATCTAAACAGAAGCGAACAATCAATAATATGAAAGAAGAAAAAAATTAAGTAGTTGCAGTTATGGAAATTAACCACATAATAAATTTTAGGCACGGTCAAATGGACATGCAGATCAGCCATGGAAATTTCCAGATTTGGTATTGTCATCAGCAGAATTTCAAATATAAAAGAAACAAGAAAAACAGATGGAACTCATGAAGGTAAACATTGAATTTAATATAGAGGGATCATGGCTATTTACCAAATACTCCGAGATCACATGCGCTGCACGTGCTAGGATGTATCTCGGTTTATTTTCCCGGTCCGGTTCGCTAACCGGTCCAGAATTCCAGGTTTCCGCCTCGTCCCGAATCGAAACGAAATAATGATAATTTTAAATAAAAAAAAATTTCCCGTCGCACTCCTCCTCGTCTTCCTCAAAGCTTCCATTTCGAGCTACTAAAATCTCCATCCAAACCCGTCCCTCTCCCTCGAAAATTTCTAGGGCTTTTCTCGCCTGGGGCTTCGAATTCTCCGATGGAGATCTGAGGAAGGGTAAGAGCACTGATGGACTTACTTCCCGATTCGATGCTTCTCGATCGGTTCTGGTTCGTCTCGCAGATCTCCGCTTCCCGAATAGAAGAGGAGTCCTCGTTTTCCTTTTCTTTCCTTTTCAATCCTTCCGTCCTCTTGTCCTTTCCTTTCATTTTCAATCCTTCCGTCTCCGAGGGTTTTGAGTGCCTTGCCGTGTTCTACGTGATCCGTTTGCCAGTTTTTTAGGTAGAGATTACAATGATTTGTTTCTATGATCACAATGATCTTTTTGGGTTTGTAGTTGAATTAGAAGCTCAGAGGAGCCGATTTGGTTGAAATCTTGGTAGGAGAACACAGAGAGGAGAGGAGGAGGGAGATGTGTTTGTTCTTTGGTTTTTAGAAGTAGACGATTGCATTGTAAAGTTCTGAAGTTTCAAATCATTCACATTTTTGAACCACTAGATCTCGAATTTCTTGTGGTGCTTCTGAAGCATCTTCGGTTTTTCATTTTTTCTGCTTTCTAGGTGCTTCCTTGCAGTGATTTAGCCTAAGTCTAGCCACCAAGCTTATCTGTACCGATCAGTTCCATGATTTTGCTGCATATTTCTATTTTTAGATCGTTGGCATTTGTCTTCCTTAGCGATATTCTATGATAATTTCAAGTACTAATTACATTAATAACTTCAGCAGCTTCAATGATCTAGCTTGTGAACCAATGCTCACGTCTTTACTTTTTTTTTAATCAGTTTTATTTATGATGCGAGATGTCTTGCTGTCTTTTCTATCATAAAGTTTATTGCATTTTTCAGTTACTTGAAGAAATTCATTTTTTTTTTCCCATCTGCTATATGTGGTTCTGGGTTTTTATAATTCCTTCAGATTGACTTAGTTGACACTGTATTGACCTACGCATCTAAAACTAATTTTTATTTATGTATTTCTTTCTGATGTATTACTTGGATTATAATTCAAGGTTTGAAATGCAAGTGGTAGTTTAAGATGTTTCACAAGAGCAAGTTCAAGTTGGCTGCACTTGTGGGTATTGCCTTATCAGTGGTTTCTTTGCTGGTGCACCTTCTTCTTGCCAATTATTCAGCTGGAGACTTTATGCAGCAAAAGTTACGAGTGGATGATTTCTATCCAATTGGACAAGTATGTCTTCATCACCACCATAATTATTGCCATAGTCGCTATAATACTGTTTTGGCTGTGCTGAATCTCCATGTTTCTGATAGCAGGATTATGCGCACTGACATTATTTTTTCCTAATAGCTACATCGAGAAACTCCGTGTGCATTTTTTTATTCAGAATCATCTGATGATTGTTTCTAAAATGGTGGTACAGAAGTTTCGTTACCGAAAATTATGGGGTCCTGTGAGCTCTTTGGAAACCTTGCAGCCATATGCTAATACTAGAACCTTCTATCCTGGTAAGACTAGTTCAAGATCCTTGATGCATGTATTTCTTTGATTTTGTTTACATTACATAATTTTGTATTATATAGTCACTCAATACAAGTTGAACAGCAATAAGTCTTTTGCAAAAAAATTAAAAACCAAATATAGAAGGTAAGAATAGAACCATAGAACTTGTAGTTGATGGTTGGATTTGGGAGGTTTGGGTTTGTGAGAGCAAAAGAGGAGCAAACTCAGGTTACGGTGAATTGTGTGTTTTAAACAACATCTTTAATGGATCTTTTGCCTTGACATGACTAGAAAGGTTTTAAATTTCGTGGGACGAGTCTGTCCTTATTTGCCCATGGAACATGATTTACTGCCGTCCCACCCTGCCTCGACACTTGAGACAGGGGATGTCCCAAGACTTGCCAATCGGAATGCTAGGGCAATAGCGGGACGATCCTGTCTCGATACTCAGGATGGTACGCCATCCTGGTGTCCTGCGGGACATCCCACTGGGATTTGAGACCATGGTGACTAGTTATCTTGTTACAATGCATAAAAATATTTGGTTAAAGGAGCCATAAGTAGACCGCTAGTGACTTACATGATCTCATGGATTCCTCAAAACAATTTATCCATCCTATCTATACCATTCAAAAGGTAAACATGGAGCCAACATGAACTTGTTTTATGTTTTTGGATGTTATAGCTAGTTATCTTGTGCTATAATGCATGGATATTTCTTAGTTGAAGAAGCCATAATTAGCGCTTTATCTTGCCACATCCATTTATGTAGAAATAAGATATAAACTGTTTTGGTGATATAGGCAAGACTGCATGTCAGACAAACAAGGTTTTGAGCATGTTAGGCCCATTATAGCACTGAGATGTTTTGCCTGTTCTATTTTTTCTCCCCTCAAGGTGCTTCAAACTAAGGTTCGCCATACCGGTACCGGACCCTGTACCAATACCCCATATCGGTACGGTACTGTATGCTTGGTACGGTATATTCAGTTAACTGTCTAGTCCAGTACGACATACCATGCTTCAAACTGAAAGGTTGTAAAATAAAAGAAACTATCTTTTTTGTTGAAAAGGAAAAAGAAAAATAATTTTGAACATGGACTGCCTATAAGTAGATGTTTTACTGTGCGATTAATTATCTGCCGAGATTACTGCCTAACTTGAATTCAATGCCATTTATCCTTTCTTCTAGAATAAGTGCTTGAGATTTTGCAACGTAGCAATCATGCGGCCTTTTTTTTTTTTGCAGTTTTGAAAGAACAGAATGGTTTCATATATGCAAAGATATATGGTGGATTTGATAACATAAGATCTGCGGTAGGTCTTTTTCTTCTGGGAAGTGTCTTTTTCATATTTTCCAGTATAAATATGTAATATGGTGCTTCATTTGCTAGATCTGTGATCTTGTGGCCATCACCCGGCTTTTGAATGCCACTTTAGTCATTCCAGAGATCCAAGAAAGTCTTCGTTCAAAAGGCATCAGGTTTTTTCCTATTGATTCTTAAAATACATTTTAGTTGCCTAACCATTTGTTGTAGTCTGAAGTTTATATGTTTCATTTATTTTTGTGCTTCTCAGTACCAAATTCAACAGTTTCTCTTATCTCTACAACGACGAGCAGTTCATTGCCGCACTTTCTAATGATGTCTTTATTGTGAAGAGCTTGCCGAATGATTTGAAGAAGGCTAGAAAAAAGACCAAGTTTCCGACAGTTTCGCCTCAAAATTCAGCCCCACCAAGTTTCTATCTCACAGAAGTGTTGCCCAAGCTTAAACGGTCAAAAGTTGTTGGATTGATAATCAATCACGGTGGATGCCTTCAGGTGGAGTTTTTATAGGACTTTCTTTTATTTATGTCTCTCAGCTGTTAGTGCATTTTTCTTTAAAAAAATGGATCTTTAGATTGTTGTGGATGTATATATTCATTATAATTAGTGTTGTCTTATCTATAATTATGCCATACAACTGATCGTGACTCCTGAAACTCCAACTCGAGCATTGTGGGCAATTTTGGTCATTCTACTATTATTGACTGATGAATATACCTCTTTTCAAATACTTGTACATACTTGAGTGTTGAGTAGTCTGAAACAAAACAAGGATGTTGGAGGGAGTGCTATAGTAAAAAAGGCTGCCTTTTTTCTTAAGTCCTCTCTGCTCTTGATATCTAGCTTGCGGAGTGCATGCATTTCAGATGTCTAAAACTTTTGTTATGTGTGCAGAACTATGGAGGTGCCCTTCACGTCTATTTCTTGCATGTGTGTATATTCATGTATATGAGAACCATTCTATTGCATTCTTATGATTTGTTTTCTTTAAGAAATAAACAAGTACATCACATATGTGTAAATGTATTTATGTATGTATGTTCGTATGTTGTCTCCTCAAATATGCAAGAACTGAATGTCTGCTGGTTCCAGGCTTCCAATTGAAATTTGGATATGAAAACTGTTCTATTGCATTCTTGTGATTTGTTTTCTTTAAGAAAGTAAATGAGTACATCACATACTATAGATTTTGCTTTTGGTAAAAAGATACAGAGACATAATTATGGGAAGAAAAGGAAATGTGGTTCATATCCTTCTTGCACATCAGATTTATTTTACATGGTATATGGCTAGATTTCTGCAAAATTAAAAGCTATTCTGATGCAGGAGGGCTAAAGGATCTTTGATTAAATAGGGTTTCTTTAAAACTCTAAATTGGTTTTGCTAGACTTGTTGTTTAGACCTGAAATACTGCAACGATTAGAATTCTAAGGGAACCCTACTTTCACAGGCAAGGCTTGGTCCTTGAGGGTAGAGAATCTAGAATGTAATTTGAAGCTTTGAAGGTTTTGTGGATGAATATCAAGAAATTGCAAGCTTGCTCAAATTCAACAATAAACTTGAAACTGTGATTATGTTTGTATGGGAAAAGAAATTGAAACTATTATGATACAGTCCTGTGGGATGGTGTAGGGGGTCTAAGTCATTAAAAATAAGAGGACTGAGAGATGGAATGGAAAGCTAGAAGACTATTTAATATGAGAATATCAAAGATAAGTTAAATAGTCTTCTAGCTGCATCATGTCAAAAGAAACTAGCTGAACTCCACCTAGCTAGTTTCTTTAATCTTTCAGCTAGTTTCTTTCATCTACAAAGAAACTAGCTTTCCATATTAAATAGTCTCTTTAATCTTTGATGAACTACAACCATGTCAAAAGAATAGAAGAGACTTTTATATTATTTTGTACATATCATAGCTGGTCCAATCGTTTGTTCTTTTGAATTCGTTGCTAGAAAATATCCCTAAGGAGTATATGGTACTCTTATTACAATAAGCAACATGGGAAAAAAATCCTTTGTTTGGTCCCTTTTATTTTCTTTTTTAACAATAGGAGGAAACTCTACCTTTTTTTTCAATCATTAGAGAGTGGGAATCAAATCCATGTCTCTTGTACCAAGATGAGAGATGTTATCAGCTCATCCTCTTGGCAGTTGGCACTCTCTTGTCTTGGTTAGCTGAAGTGGCTGAGCCATGAGATTTCTTACTTGGTTGATCATGTATCTTCTACATGTTGCCCTCTGTAAGGAATCTGAATGAAGGAAAAAAATTATTGTTCTAGAAAGTAGTATTTGTAGTCAAATATGCATATGTGGCAAGCTCTTGTCTGTCTCAAATATGCCTCAAGCAGGCTCTCTAAATGAATGAGCTGCAAAGTGGGTATCCAAGCAGATTGTGTAAGACCAAGTGCTTGCATATGAGGCGTGCATTGGGTGATGTGGGCTATGTTTGGATTAAGCTCGGGTATTCTCACACCTCACTTTGAGGGTTAAAGGGCAGAAGAGCTTTAAGCCCCGACCATCCTGTGAGGTTGAGTAGAAGGCTGCGTGATATCTTTAACAGCCAGAGATGGTGGATAAGAGAGGTGACAGCAGACTCGGTAATCATTAAATGAGCCAGAGGAAAACAACACGATAGTTTTTAACTGAACATCTTAAATTGCATCAATTAAATGAGTCAATTATAATTGTTGCGTAATATTTATTGTTATCTTGTCTGATTCTTCCTAGACACTTTTGTAGGTCTAATTTTTGCAATTTCTGGTTTACCATTCTTGCCAATTCTCTTGCTACTGGTAGCCAAAGGCTGAGCATGCCAAAACAAAGAATCATTCCCTTCTTCCATAAATTCTCTTGGTCATTAGTTTTGTTGTTAATTATTCTTGGCTTGATGAAACACAGCTCAAGAGAAAGGAAAAAGAAAAATAAAAGCTAAAGGATGGATATTCTTATAAATATCTCAGTCAATGTGCTGAAAATCCTTGACAAAATCCATGTCCAGTTGGAAAGGGGTTAATTTTTTCACTTGACTAAGAACTTGCAAAACTTACAATCTTTTGTACTGACTATTTGATGGTATATGACACTTTCAATTTACTCTGAGAACATTGAGACAGAAGGCAATCACATCATTTTCTTGACGACACATTTGTGCTTGACATGTCTTGTTCAAGTCCTCCATTTATCTTTGAGCTTGATACTTTCCATGAAACTAGAGTTGGTATGAGGTTATCTGAAAATCCAAAAGATAATATTAACAACAATAACATATGTTCCATCCTTGTAAACCATGATTAGATTCCTATAGCTAATCAGAGTTAAAAAAGATTATATGAGATTCCAAAATCTCAAGTGATTGACATATCAAAGGGTGCATTAGGAGGTAAGATGTGGGAACGGGGTGCAATATCTCGAATTAGGAATTTTGCCTTAACAAGAATTATTTTCCTTTTTCCACATAAATACATTGTTTCAAAATATTTCAATTGTGGTATTTTAGACTAATCTACAACATTTTATATAAGTTACGGACATTCAACTAATGTTCCACTTATAAAGAGTAGCTTTTATTTCTATTCTGATTATCTGATGACACTCTTGTCTTTTGTATAGTCTATCCTTCCTGAAAGTATGGCAGAGTATCAGAGACTCAGATGTCGTGTTGCTTTCCATGCCCTACAGTTCCGCCCAGAAATTCAGATGCTTGGCAACCAAATTGTAGAGAGGTACAACTGCTTAGCTTGATCATTCTATCACTATGATAAACAATTATGATTAAATAGACCATTTTCGCTATTATATGAAGCTCCTCTGGCATATGCAACTTATTTATGCAATCAATGCTGTCTTTAGTTCTTGCGTGTAATTATATGATCTCTATGTTTTACTTCAGAATATTTCCTCTGCCTCAGTTCTTTTCGCATTCTTGACTTGCAGTAATTGTGTGTTAGTTTGTTGTTTTATGTATGTCTCCTGCTATAGTGGGTAGATTTCAGGTTAATCTCAGTTTAAGTTTCTTTGCAGGCTGCGTGCATTTGGTCGTCCATATCTAGCATATCACCCTGGTCTCGTGAGAGACACCCTAGCATATCATGGCTGTGCTGAGCTTTTCCAGGTTGATATGATAACTGAGCTCCTATTGAACAGTATACTAGTCTTTATGTTGCTTGTCCTTCTCTCATTCTTCAATTTTTGGTAAAATTTTCTGTTGACACAGGTTCCATAGGACATTTACAGTTTAGCCGTGCTATGTCACTTTTGATGATTCTATTACATTCTTACATCTTACTCCCATGCCTCATTTATTCCTTTCTTGATGGGCTTACTAATTTATGCTGCCTAGGATGTTCACACTGAACTAATACAATATAGAAGGAAGCAGATGATCAAACGCAGATTAGTTCATGAAGGACTCAGTGTTGATTCAATGGCTCGAAAGAAAAATGGCTCATGTCCTCTCATGCCTGAGGAGGTAACTTTTGCTTATTCATTTCCTTCATGCCAAACTATAATATAAAAGTTAGATAGACCCAAGGTTTGCCGTCTCGGTACCGGACCCGTACCAATACCATCATATTATAGTGTTGGTACGTGGTATAGTACGAGACAGAGAGGCATACCGAGTGTTGGTATGGTACAAGATTGCATACCGGTTCGGTACCGGTATAATACGATATGCATGGTATGGTATGGTACTGACCAGCACGGCAAACCTCGGATTTTTGTACTCTTACTGCATCACTAGCTAAGTTCTAATATTAGCTTATATGTTGCAAATTTTGCTTCTGTGATCTATTATAGCAATGTTGAGTCAGAAAACAAACCTATTTTTGATGTGTTTTTATTGCCAACTCCATGAGTGAGTTATAGCTCAAATTATATATAATGCTTTGTTTCTTTGAAATTCGTGGTTTATATGCCTTGAGAGTTCCTGTGATTACTGGCAAAAGTTAAATGTTATCCATGAATCTGTTATAAAGTTAGAAGTAATCATTGTTGTTGCTGTGCAGTTCTAATCATGTCATATTTCAGTTATTCAGCGAGTTTTTCGTGGCCAGTAAATTTGCGCCTGTTCAGCTTCTGGCCAAATTATCTCTATTAAATGTTTGCTAAAAGTGCCTTTATTATTTTGCTGGTTAATTTTCCTCTTAGAAGATTTTACATAACAAAGAGGAATGAGTGAGACCTGTTAGAATTCATTATGGATCTTCTTATCTTGTTTGCTAAGGTGAAATTTTGGTATGCGCACTTAGAGAAGCTGAAGAAGCTCCTTTTTTTTCACATTGTATTTATGTGCCTGTGTGTTGATGCTCACTTGTCAAGTTTTGTAAACCTGTAAATGTTTCTTTCTATTGATAACACCTTTTGTAACCAATATTTTTCTTGATCTAGGATTTGATTAGTAATCATTTTATTCATCTGTTCTGACATAAATAAAAGGCAAATGTTCTATCTATTTTGTAACATCAAGCTTTGGTGTTTTCATAGTTTATGTTTCTTTAATATTATAACTTTTTATCTCTTGTATTATTATATCTTATTTGGAAGTAGTGAGTAACTTGATCCTTATTTTTAACCATATGTGGGTGGACATCTGTAGCCTTCTGGTGCATCATTTATTGTTTTTTACTACTAGTTTGTTTTGACAAAAACTACCTATGCAGGTAGGGCTTCTCCTTAGGGCAATGGGATATCCTCCAAATACAATAATATACTTGGCTGGAGCTGAAACATTTGGTGGGCAAAGAATTTTAATTCCTCTGCGGGCCATGTACACAAACTTGGTGGATCGTACTTCTTTGTGCAGTAAGAAGGAGCTGTCTAGTTTGTTTGGACCAGAATATCCTCTTCCTTCAAATCTGCCTCACCCCCCACCTGTGAAAAGTGAGAAACAACTTATTGAAGAGTGGAAAAAAGCTGGGCCTCGGCCACGACCCCTTCCTCCACCTCCTGCTAGGCCTTTTTATCAGCATGAGAAGGAAGGTTGGTATGGTTGGGTTGCTGAGACTGACAAAGAGCCAGACCCTTCGCCTCTGGATTTGAGGATGCAAGCACACAGGTTGCTCTGGGATGCTCTTGATTATTATGTTTCTGTTGAAGCTGACGCATTCTTTCCTGGCTTCAACAATGATGGGAGTGGGTGGCCCGATTTTTCAAGCTTGATCATGGGGCACCGATTATACCAAACGGCTTCTGGCATAACATATCGCCCTGACAGGTACATACATGCTACCAAGGAATGCTGAACCGGCTCGTACCGGCCGTTCAGCCCGTACCGAACCGGTTTGGTCTCCGACCGGTTCGGCGGTGGAAAACAGTTCCGGCCTGTACCGGTCGGAACCATCCGGTACTTAAGGCGTATTGGATGGAACTGGTCGGTTCCGTCCGGTTCAGCATTTTTTTTTTTGCCGCTCGCGCTGTTGCTGATTTGACCACAACCATAGTGCGCGTGCTATGATCTGATTTGACCACAGCGCTCCACGCTGTGGCCTTTTTGGCAACAACGCTCCATGCTGTGGCGTAATTTGACCATAGCGCGGACAATGGCCACAACGTGGACGAACCAAGATACCGGTTCAGTACTGGTTCGATTCGGTCCGAACCAGTACCGAACCGGTCTAGTAGCCAACCGGTACCAGTTCGGCATACCTTGCATGCTATTCTGTCTCTGCTGAACTATGCATTGATCTTGTGAATAGAATGACTCTTATGTTTGCTATCAGTTATACAAGATGACTCATAATTCACGCATCAATTGCATTGGTTTGATATCACACTGACTTTTGGATGCATTTAATATATGGTGTTAAGTTACCATGTATTTGTTGTGTCATGTACAAAATACATTTACCAGTGGGGTTAATTATTTTTTCCCATCTTTTCCTAAAACCAAAAGCAGGTGAATTGCTTTGAGAGAGTGTTGAAAGGAGCTGCAACTCCAGCTTAACTTATAACCTCTGCGACTTAAGCTCCTATATATATATATATATTGGATCTATTGTAAGTTGTGACAATATTTAATCTTATTATAAGCTTTAATGATTTGTCTCTGTAAACTTCTTACTGTAAAGCCATAACACTTGAGTTTCCTAATAAAATTCCAAATTCAATCAACTATTTTCATATTGACCTTAAATGGCACTGCAGAATGGAAAACAGGTAGGTTACAAGTATAGAACATAATAGGTCTTTGGAGGCAGTTCGGTTAGCCATTTCCTGCTTTATCTTGCTGAATGTCATAAATGAACTTGCTATAATATCTGGAGTGCAGAGACTTAAAAATCAAGCATTTTTATAAAGTTCATTCTCTCTCTTAATTCATTTATATATCTACTGACCATTAAGTTAGTAAATTGTTGCTATATGAATGTGCTGTGTGAGTGAGGATCGTTCTCTGGGCTTATAGCAATTTAGTAACTTCCACTGTTTGACAAGTCATGGGTGCTAAAAGCGTATATAAATTTCATTTTTAGAAGTTCCAGTGCCTCTCAATTCCTGTGTTGTATATCTCTATCTATGTTCTGGCAGTAATTGACTTCTTACCTTGAACCAGGAAAACTCTTGTTGAGCTTCTCGAAACTAATCGTGACAATTTATATCATCCAAAACGCAACTGGACAGTTCTGGTGAGGGATCACCTTAACCGGAGTTTGGGTGTTGATGGCTTGCTAACTGAGGCCCGATTATCTAAACCTGCATCATTCCTTTCTCATCCATTGCCAGAATGTTCATGCAGAACATCCAAATTGCCTGACATTTCTAATCCTGTGAAGGGCAAAAACGGTGAACTGCTATATGGTGGTGAGGACAGTTGCCCTGACTGGATGGTTCATGGCCTTGCAATGGTTTCTGTAAGGGCCACTGGTGCAAAAGATGAGGAAGCTGAGGAGAGCGAGTTGCCTGAAGATGACAACGATTTGGAGGGGGACTCTGATAATGGAAGCAGAATCGATGCAAGGCCTTCCGAACAGGATGAAGAGATGGATCCCGATGATTAAAATTTTAAGTATAGATGGACTGAAGAGCAATTTTTACCATGCTGGCTCCAGAAAAGGGGCACTATTTGAAGATTATGTCAAGCTTCTCAAAATATAACAAGAGCTACAAAAGTTGCGACGATTCTCTCTCTTTCTACGAGCAGATCAATAACGACAGAGACTTAACTGAAAGTGCTTGTCAGATCTTCGGTATACAGCCTCAACACAGAAATTAACCTCATCAAAATATTCCCCGGCCTTCCAATGAATCCTTCTGTCTGACTTGTATATCTATCAGTGAAAATATCCTTGGGAAATTATCCTTCATGAGTATGGTGTTCATGTTGCACAGGCTGAAGGTTCATACGCTTAAACCAATATGAGGACAAGGCTTGTGTATGCCATTCAGATCTTTGAACTCCTGACAACTAACTACAATTTCTTTCATTGTGTAGAAATAATCACATTACTTATTGGGGAATTTGGATTTTGGTTCATCATTTGAGTCAGTGGCCTCCTGTTGCATTGACGAAGGATTGATACGATTCAGTCTTGGGGGAGTTGGTCAAACATTCTCTGCTCTGGAATTTCATTATCTTCTGTTTTGTGATGTTTCATGATGATCTTTGATCAAGCACTATCTGTTACACTGTAATACATTGATATCAATCTAAACAAAAATATTATTGATTTTATTTGTTGATTAATGCACTAATTAGGTGCGTTCCTGCTCGAGTTGAAAAGGCCTTATGAAGATTTTAATGTATAACCACTTATTCTATCTTCTTTACATACATAAACTGCAGCATTGTCTGTTTTAATTTTCCTTAACACATCTTCAAGACTGCAAGTGTTATTCCAACTTATTACTCAAAAAAAAAAAGAAGTTATGACAACTTTTCGTTGCATGGATCCGACAACCCAAAGGGCCAAAACGAATCAGACCTGTCAAGTTGTTGACCCCCTTAAGGAGGGCCGAAATTCTCGATTATCTTCTACCCGAGATATGATCCAATGTCTAGCTCCACCATGAACAAAAATCATATGAGATGGGTATCAAAGTAGGAAATATGGAGCGGTCTTACATTTTCTCTGGTGATCATTTTAAAGAAGCAATCCAAAAATTAGGACTTTTCTTACTAATGGAGTTGCCAGTTCCATGATTAAAAAAATCAAAAAAAGGAAAACAAATCGGGCATGACATTCTTTTCCTTGCTTTAAGAACATGCTTTTTAGCGGTACAGATTATATAATTAGTACTACATACCAAGAAAATTAGTCATGTAACGAGCTAATACATATCTTTAGATAAATCAATACATGGTTTTTGAAACATTATGTTCATTAATACATAATACATAGCCAGATCATGCATATTTAATAAATTAGTTATCTAGCAATTTAATACACACCTTCAAACAAATTCATACATAGTTTTTAGCATATCATATTCATCAATATATACTACAAGGTCAGATGATACACATTTGCAACTTTCTGATACATAGGGTAAGTTTGTTTGATACACATCTAGTAGTGATACGATACACATCTAGTAGTGATTCAATACACATCTAGTAGTGATTCAATACACACCTCCAAATAAATTAATGCACATTTTCAGAATATGTTTGCACCAATACACATTATATGGCAAGGTAATACACATCGAACAAATTAATTATTTAACAAGCTAATACACAGATTTAGATAAATCGATGCATAATTTTTAAAATATAATTTCATCAATACCAATATATAGTACATAGTTATTGTCACGCCCCTGACCCGAGATCGCGAGCTGGGGGTCCGCACCAACCGCTGCACACCCGTAAGAAACTCTTCCCACGAGCATGCAAGATATCTTAACTAAATTCTCAATATATCAAATAATTCAACTAAATAAATGCAATCTTATTCTATTGACTAACTTTGAGTCATAAAATCTCACAGTTCTAAATACACAGCAGAATAATTGTCAACCCTAAAGGATGAATTTTGATGATTACAAAACATTTGAGATGATATTGTGTACTAATGACATTGGCTTAATTGTGAAGTTTTATAAGTCAAGAAAAATCAGAAGAAATGAAGCACTGTAAAATCATAAGTTCTTCGCAAACATCTCATTGGACATGTTCTAAAAGGAAATGATCTTAACTAATCCATGGAGATCAGAGATGAAGTCTAAAGTTTTTTGTTTGAAAAACTTGAGTCAACCCCTAAGCAAAAAGGACAAGTTTAAGTTGATTCTGGTATGTTTTACTCAAGCAGCATAGTCAATGAGTCGACCCCCGCAAAACATGAGTCGACCCTTGTGTAGTTCAAATTAGACAGAAAGCTTTTATCGCCTGAGACAAAGTCTAAAGAATCGACCCTTGTTCAAAATGAGTCGACCTCCGAAATTGAAGAGTCGACCCTTGCATTTGAAGAGTCGACCCCGGCTCAGTCTCAGCGTCAGCCGAAAAACTATAGTATGAGTCGACCCTTGTGTTTAAAGAGGTAACTCCTGATGAAGATGAGCCGACCCTTAAGGATAAAGAGTCGACCCTTTGAAGATATCACAGCATAAGCCTTCTCAACATCTTGAAGTGCCGATCTAGAATGAACATGAGTCGACCCGTGAGTTACATGAATCGACCCTTGTACTGCTGGGATCACAACGGGAAGCTTTGAACGACTTTTGTCTTCTTCTGTAACAGAAAAAGATTCTCATCAGAACGGAAGAAATTCAAATTTCGCCGAAGAATTTGTCTATAAATATGAGGAAACCTCAGAATGGAAACAATAAGAAAAGAGAAAAGATTCTATTGAAAACAAAAGGTTTCAACTGAGAAAAAAAGAAGAAAAAGTTTAACAGTTCATCATCCTCACCGGCATTCCATCTGAAACCTTCTTCCGTGAGGAAATCAGTCGAAGCTTCTCACTGCATCGAGAAGAGCAACTGTTTAAGCATTGGAACATTCTTCCACAGCCAATCTCTTCATTAGCTTCAGTCTTCATTTTTATTGTTTCACTATTTATATTCTGAAGCTTTAAGTTTTCTGGTTACAGCATTCTTTTAGTTGGATTAATTGTTGCTGTAACAATTTCATTGATTTCAAACTTGTAAAGGTTCTTTTAAGCCTCGATTGGAAGTTGCTGAATTGAAAATATTCAGCAAGGGAAAAGTTTTTGGTTGGTTTATCTGAAAACCAACTGGGTTGTTTGTGAGCCCGGAAAAACAAACGGTGAAAAATTTTTGGTTGGTTTGTCTGAAAACCAACTGTGTTGTTTGTGAGCCCGTGATGACCCAAAGATTGATTTAAAGATTGATTTTGATGATCACAAAACCTTGAAGTATAAATACTAATGTTTGTGTTGCAAGGAGAAAGATATTTATTTTGCAAGGAACATAGCAAGTTGGAAGAACACAAGAAGGCCTCCAAAGCTCTCAAGAAAAGTTGGAAGAAAGCTACAATTTATTGGCCCAAGTCTCAAGTTCAAAGGATTCAATTTAGAAGAGCAAGTTTTAAGAAAAATTCAAAGGAAAGGCACTCGAGTCGACTCCTACAGTTCCGAGTCGACTCCAAGGAGCAACAGACAGACGGACAGAAAGATTCATCTCAGAACCTGTCAACGAGTCGACTCCTGAAGAGCGCGAGTCGACTCCGATGTTCACCGAGTCGACTCCAGGGTAGTATGAGTCGACTCCTAGGAGTCACAGGCAGAAAAGTCAGAGAGCAGTTTTTGGGTCTGAGATTCGAGTCGACTCCAGTGGAACGCGAGTCGACTCCGATGGTTGGCAAGTCGACTCCAAAGAAAGTGAGAGTCGACTCTCAGAGGAACACAAGGAAAAAGACAGAAGACCAATTTACTGACTCTGAGATTCGAGTCGACTCCCGCAATACGCGAGTCGACTCCTAGACACCGCAACCCAAAGACAGAAGACGGTATTTTCGTCTCTGAGAGGCGAGTCGACTCCAAGACAGTTCGAGTCGACTCCAAGGCAGCGCGACCCCAAAAATGCAGAGGATCAGTTTTCGGGCTCTGAGAGCCGAGTCGACTCCAAGAGAATCCGAGTCGACTCGAGGAAGAAAATCAGAAAGTATGTCCTCTGGATTCATGGGATGAGCCGACTCCGAAGATGCCAAGTCAGCTCCAGATGTTGGCGAGTCGACTCCGGGTTAAGTCGAGTCGACTCCCAGTCAAGGCATGCACTTTAATTCAAATTTGGAACAGTGGCCGAGTCGTCTCCAGTAAAGCACGAGCCGACTCCTGCAACAGGCGAGTCGACTCCTGATCGCGCGAGTCGACTCCGATCCCAACGGTAATATTGTCAGAAAGTGCAGACTGTGTCCAACGGCTCTATTTTTGTCTCTAACGGCTATATTCTTGTTTCCACGCCATCTAAAGCTATAAAAACAAGAAGAGAGCTAGGGGAGAACTTATGGAAGTGGGAGAGAACATTTAGGAAAAAGATTCCAAAGAGATTACACGGAAAATCTCCCATAAGCACAAAAGGGCTATTCAAAGGAAAATAGAGAGAAGAAGAGCATCCAAGTGAATCCCAAAGCTTCCTCTCCATCCGTGTGCTGCCTCGGTGATCTTCTACTTTGGGCAAAATCAGAAGAGGGTCAAGTAAAGAAGAAGCCGAGTTCCTCCATCTACAAATCTGTTTGAGGGCTTCTTCCCTTTACTTTACTTGTTTATATTTGCTATATTCGCTTATTTGAGAAGCTTGTACTTGATTTAAACTCTTGCTCTAAATATCTTGTAACTTGATTCAATCAAGGGATTGAATCAAGGGGTTAAGGTTTGTTGGTGAGCCAAAGGGAAAAACCAACGTTGTAAGGTTGTGGTTGGTGAGCCTTTGGAAAAACCAACTGGGTTGATTGTGAACCCGGAAAACAATCGTTGTAAGGTTGTGGTTGGTGAGCCTCTGGGAAAACCAACTGGGTTGGATTGTGAGCCCGTGAAAACAATCGGGTGGTTCTAGTCGGTGAGCCTGGGAAAACCGACTGAGTTCGTTGTGACCTCGTAAAACAACAAGTTGGGTTGTGAGCTTGTAAAACAACCGGCTGTAATCTGTAGGATTATAGTGAAATTCCCAAGAGGTCTTGGGGAGTGGATGTAGGTGCTGGGGTGCACCGAACCACTATATGTTTGTTGTGTTTGTGATGCTTTTTGTCATTGTCTATCTTGCTCACTTACTTACCTAGATAAATTGCATGCTTAACTCTTATCCGCGCATCCTTTAGTTGCAAGCATATTAAATTTACTTAATCAAGTCTCATTCGATAAATCAACCTATTGCTAAGTTTAAATTCCACTGTGCAACTATACAACTTAGCATAATTAATTGAAAAGTGTTAGAAGTAGCTTAAAAGTTTTATAAGACCCAATTCACCCCCCCCTCTTGGGTTGTATCTACTGGGCAACAAGTGGTATCAGAGCAGGTGCTCAAATATTATTTGTAGTCTTAACCAACTAGAGCCAAAGATCATGACAACCCCACATAACGTATTACCTGCTGAGGGACTGTCCACAAACAGACCTCCACTGTTTGATGGATCTAACTATATTCAATGGAAAGCTAGAATGAAAATCTTTACTCAATCACAAAACTATGAGCTATGGAATGTCATAACAAATGGCCTACACACACCCACGAAATTAATTGAAAGTATGTTTGATAAAAATTTGGCTGAACTGAATGCTAAGGCTATGAACCTATTATATTGTGCATTAGATAGGAATGAGTTTAATTACATATCTTCTTGCATAACTGCTAAAGATATATGGAATATGCTTGAAGTTAAATATGAATGCCCTAACAAATCTGAAACATCATGTGTAGAAGAAGAGCAGTAACATATTGCAAATTCATGTTTCATGGCACATGAGGTAAATGCTGAAACTGAAAGCAATTTTACATTTGATGAACTTCACGATGCCTTTTCTGATTTGTATTTAGAATATAAGAAACTTGTTTGTAAGAACAAGAACTTGAGGAAAGAAAATTAAGAACTAAATCAGAAAAACCAACTTCTCACTGAAAGCCATGATAAACTTAAGAAAAATAATGAATTGCTTTCAGAAGATAACAAAAGATTAACTAAAGAAGTTGACACATTAAAACCCGTTGTTGAAAGATTTACTTTGAGCTCTGAAAAGTTGAATCTAATGATAAATAATCAAAGAGCTGAATTTGATAATATTGGATTGGGATGTCAACCTTGGTACACCCAAAAATCTTTCAAGAATATGTTTGTTAAAACAGTTTCTAATCATTTTAAAATAGATTCTTATAATGCTGATAAACAGGAACAAAGGTTATGCAAAATCTTTTTTGTTCCTAAATCTGTACATTACAAATTTGATAAACCTAAAAGGCAAAAACAGAAAACTGAAGGGTTATCTACCACTCATGTTAAATCCATGTTTGTTAAATTTAATAAGAAGATGCAGAAATACACTTCTTGTAGCCCTAAAATCTGCAAGCCGATGGACAAAATAGCTATTAAGAAAATATGGGTTCCAAAAGGAACAATAATAGCTAACCTGCACGGACCCAAAAGAGCTTGGGTTCCTAAGTTGAAAATCTAAATATTTTCTGCAGGTGTGTCTAGCACTCAAGGCTCCAACAAAAAATGTTAAATTGGACATTGGGTGCTCTAGACATATATTAAAGAATGAAACTTAAAATATACTTAAGAAAAGTGACTAAAATGGAAGAAATAATGAAATTAGTAATTCTTGCATCCTCTCATACTGAAATTGTTTTATTAGTTGATTAAAACACATCTTGCAAGTATTAATCATTCTTTTCTTGTGATATAAGTGATATTTCTGATATGAAAAGAAAATATATCCAAATCACTCCATCTTTCTAGATTATGCTTTACTTATAGATGGATAATTTGGTAAATCAATTCTCCTAAGAATAACTCTATGAATTCTCTATATGCTTGACTGAGAGTTTTTATCCATGGCATTATTGTTCATTGATCATAGATATGAAAATGTGTACTTGGTATATCTTTGAATATATGCATTATAAATACTATGATCAAAGAATTCTTTTTGGCATATAAAATTAACTTATGCTAGTATGGACCTAATCTCAAAAGATCTTGTCATTGGTTTACTTAGAATATCTTCTGCAAGGTCAAAGTTTACTATGCATGTTAACTAAGGAAACAAACAAGAATCAATTTCTAAATCTAAAGATGTTGTTTCCATCACTAAGTTTTCACAAGCTTACATTGGATTTGTTTTTGGCAAGTAAAATTAAAGTATTTTCTGCATTTGCTAATCTTGTGAAAGGGATCAAATGAAAAAGGTTTGCAAACTATGAAAGTAAAAGAAGTATCATGGCATAGTGTTGAAAACCAATTTTGTATTAAGTTGTGCACAGAAAATAATATTGAATACAATTATTTCTGCACCAAAGAACACCATAAGTAAAATAGGATTAATAGAATCCTTGAAGAAATGAAAAAGGCAATGTTGTACGATAGTCATTTAAAAGCTATCATCATTGCTTGTCATATATATGGTTTCTATTAGGTCTATTTTTGATGAAAACTCCATTTGATCTTCTGAAAAATAGAAAATGAACTACTGCATATCTTTCATATTTTTCAGTCGTACACGTTATACTTGATATATTCTTATGAAAATAATGCCAAATCTGATAAAGATATTTCTATCCTTGGATATCATTCATCAAGCAATGCATATAGAATATTCAATGAAAAGATTCTAGTTAAAGAAATATCAATTCAGTTTATTCTTTATGAGACTAATGATTCATTATCAAGATACTAAAATCAAATTATATATGGATATGTTTAATCTTTTACATATGACAATCTGAAAACTTGTTAATAATTAGAACCAAATTGAGTTTTCAGAAATGCACTTAATGAAGAAAAATTGGTGACTACTAAAAGATTCAATCAAGAAAAGATGAATTAGATCTTGATGAAATTCTTGTATGATTAGAAGTAAAGATCACCATTATCATTTGCTTGCTTTATGAGCTTTATATTCTGTCAAATGAATGTGTAGAATATACGTCTATGTGGTTATTTCATTTAAAAAAAAAATCTATGTAAAATAACCACCTTATTTGAAAACACTCATTACCAATATGATAAAGCAATATGTGATTTGGAACAAGCATCAAAAGCATGATAGAATAATTATTTCATCATACACCTAATAGACCAGATTGTGTGATCATTATGTGCCCTTATGCAAGACTTCAATCTAACTCTAATGAATCATAATTTATTGATAACAAATGAATCATAATCTGAATTTTGATAGAAACAATTGTTTAAGGCAATTTGATCAAAACTTAGCTAGCATGCCTTATTGATAATTATCTTAAGCAAATAGAATCTAAGCTAAATTGATGTTGAAAATAAGAAATTAATTTGACCTTGATGAATCTTCCTATTGCTTCACATGCTTGTCCTTGAACAGTCTTGGTTAATGAAACTATCTCTTTAGTTCAAGTGACATATGTTTGCTTATGTTTAGGCAATCTCTTAAGTAAAGTGACTCAACATTCAATTATTATCATATCTTAGGTTGAGTTACCTAGTTAAGAAATATGCTATATGAATGTTTTGTATCTTGAAGAAACTAATAACTTTCTTTCAAGAAAGAAAAGAATTTTGTTAATAATGCAGGATCCTTGAGCAAGAAAATGAGAGATTTCAACTTGAAGGACACCTCCACATAAGATACAACAAACATTCAAATGCAAACAAGAGAGAGGATCTTCTTCAGCCAAAAGTTCACACGTAAGAAATCTAGTTTGGCTTGAAGAATATATATAATGAATAGGTAATTTTAGATACCTTTCTCACAAATTAATTGAGCAAAGTCAATAACTTAAATCTTATGATGGCATGATTAAATTCTTTAATTATTAATTTTTGATATCATGTCTATATGTGTATTGACTGACTTATACTTTTAGAAACTGTTATGGGGGAATTGAGCCGCCATGCCCCACGTGATCGGCACGCGTATCCAGGAAAGCTACGGCTGCCCTATGATCCAGCACTCCGACCCCGAGTCGGACCTCCTCGGCTCCGCAGCCCGACCCCGGGTCGGCTGCCCTATGATCCAGCACTCCGACCCCGAGTCGGACCTCCTCGGCTTCGTAGCCCGACCCCAGGTCGGCTGCCCTATGATCCAGCATTCCGACCCCGAGTCGGAGATCTTTTGATAACGACAGGCTATTCTCCAGAGGCACGCCGCGGCCTCCTGCTCCACTACTCCCTGCAACGGCTGTACCCGATGCTGCCCACGATCTCCTGTATCGACCGTACAAAGCGGAGCTCCACTACGCCCTGCCATGACCGTACCCGGCGCTGCTCCACGACGCCCCGTAACGGCCATGTCAGTGGCCATTCTATCGTGCCCCACGACGACAAACCCCCCTGAGAGACCTCCCAGCCAGGTATATATGCGGCTGGGGGGAGAAGGGGGGGGTAAGCAATACCTCCCAGAGCACTCTCTCCCACTTGTGATTATCATCTCTCCTCCTCCAATCTCCTCTGACTTGACCGTCGGAGGGCCATCACCACCCTGGTGGTGGTGCAAGGCTTGTTTGCAGGTTCCTTGGCGGAAGGTGGAGCGCAACCAGCACCAACCAAGACAACTCAGGCGGAACCCCGTTCACACCGTCGTGTCAATCGTTCTCGGTTTGGACCACCAGCAACAGTTGGCGCTAGAAGGAGGGGCACCGAATCTCAGAACGATCGTAATGGCACGGCGAGGTGGTCGCGGAGCTTCCAATGCTTCCGGTCGCGGAGCCTCTCGCGCCTCTGGCCGGGAGGCTGCTGCGTCCCCAACACACTCTCAGCAGCATTCCACCGCTTCTCCTCCCATTCAGACGGTCGAACCTGCTCAGTTCGACCAGCTAGCCCAGCAGGTTCGCACCCTCGCGGAGGCAGTGCAGAATCTGCAGGGTGTGATCTCTCGGGTGCCGCAGCGGGCTCAGGAGCCGCTGCTCTCCGAGCACTCGCCTCTTCCTCACAACCCGCGCTCCTTCCTCTCCCATGGAGAGGAGCGCCGGCGCGGGGAGGATTCTCGAGTGCGGTCCATTCTGCCAGGACCTTCTCATCGGAGCTGCGCGGGGTACGAGAGGCGGACCCGGGCGCGTTCTCAGACACCCCAGTCCTCGAGGGGCCCGCACTCCAGTCGGTCCCCCTCGCGCCGCTCCTTGTCTCCCACCCACCGGTCGCGCTCCCTGGACCGGCGGGTGGACGATCTCCACAGACAGCTCCAGGTCCTGAAGGGCCACTCCAAAGATCCCTTCGCCGACTTGGAAATCTCCTCCCAGCCGGCGCTTGCCTCAAGGATCCTGCGAACCCTAAACCCGCCGGGGTTCAAAATGCCGGCGATCGAACCCTACGACGGGGCGGCGGACCCACGGGACCACGTGGAGAGTTTCAGGACTCTTATGCTCCTCCATGGAGCATCGGATCCTCTCCTCTGCAAGGCCTTCCCGGCGACCCTCCGCGGGCCGGCAAGGGCGTGGTTCGCCGGCCTGGAGGCTAATTCCATCCAGTCCTTCCACCAGTTCACCCGTCTCTTCATCAGCCATTTCGCCGTCAGTAGCCGGCGAAGACTGGTCTCCGACTCCCTCTTCGATGTCCGGCAGAACGAGGGAGAGAGCCTGCGGGATTATCTCACCCGCTTCAACAAGGCAACACTGGAGGTCCGGAATTTGAGCCAGGAGGTGGCTCTCTCAGCCCTGAAGCGAGGCTTCCGGAAGGGCAGACTCACCTTCTCCCTGGACAAACGTCTGCCGCGGAGCTTCCCGGAGCTGTTGTCTCGGGCAAACCAGTATGCAGACGCCGAGGAGGCAGCCTCCCACCGGAACAAGGAGGCCGCCGAAGCCCCTCTAAAGCCCGAGAAGAAAAGGCGAAAAGAGGCACCCCAGAGGAGGAGCCCGACGCCTCAACGCCGGCGCAGAAGCCCGTCACCAGCAAGGAACCACGGCGCCACACGCCCTCGTTCTCCGCACCGACGCTTCAACCGGTACACCCCACTCCTGGCCCCCCGGGCCCAGATCCTCATGGAGGTCAAGGGGCGGGAGGACCTCCCGGTCCCGAGGCAGATGAAGAAGATCCCTGGGAGGAAGCCTTCTCGGGCGTACTGTGAGTACCACCGAGACCACGGCCACGATACCGAAGACTGCTTCCAGCTTCGGGACGAGATCGAGGCTCTCATTCGCCGAGGACGTCTCGGTCGATATGTAAACGACCGACGTCCCCCCGCAGACCCGCGTCCAGCCGACCCGGCCCCTCAGGAGCCTCGGGAGCAGAATCGACCCGTTGCGGGAGTGATCCACACCATCACTGGGGGCTGCTCTCGGCCCGTGAGGAACGCAGGGGGCTCGGCGGAAGTATCAGGAGTGGCCGTCGCGAAGAGGCAGCGGGTCGGAAATGTAATCACTTTTTGTGATGAAGATGTAAAGGGGGTTCAGACTCCCCACGATGACGCCATGGTGATCTCTCTCACTATGGCGGACTATGATGTAAGGCGTGTTCTTGTGGATAGTGGAAGCTCAGCTGATATTTTGTATTACGAGGCCTTCCAAAAGATGGGCTTTTCCCGACAATTGTTGCACAAAACATCCACCCCCCTCATAGGATTCACTGGAGACGCTATCTCGGCCGAAGGTGTCATCGAGCTGCCTGTGACTGCGGGCATTGCACCCGCAGAAGCCACGGTGCGGCTCGGGTTCTTGGTCGTCCGTGTCCCCTCGGCCTACAACGCTATCCTCGGACGACCCGGACTGAACGCCCTTCGCGCGGTGGTTTCTACCTACCATTTGCTCATGCGGTTCCCCACAGCGGCCGGGATTGGAGAGGTCCGAGGTGACCAGCCGACCGCACGGCAGTGTTTCCTAGCAACTCTCAAAGGGAAGAAGCCCATGGAGGCCCTAAGCGTCGAGTCACTTGACGCCAGAGACGAAGTGGCCTTGCGGCACGGGGAGCCGGCCGAGGGCGTAATCGAAGTTCCCCTCGAAGAAGACCGCCCGGACCGCACGGTCCGGGTCGGTGCCAACCTCGACTTGGAAGCTCGGCTCCGGTTAGTGGAATTCCTCCGAGCCAATGCAGATGTGTTTGCCTGGTCGGCGGCCGATGTACCTGGGATCGACCCGGAGGTCGTTTCTCACGCCCTCAACGTCGACCCGACCCACCGACCAGTAAAGCAAAAGAAGAGACACTGTGCCCCGGATCGGATCCGGGTGGTCGACCAGGAGGTAGACAAACTCTTGGAGGCAGGTTTCATAAGAGAGGTGAGCTACCCCGAGTGGCTGGCAAACGTCGTACTTGTCCGGAAGGCGAGCGGGAAGTGGAGGATGTGCGTCGACTACACCGACCTGAACAAGGCGTGCCCCAAGGATAGCTTTCCGCTTCCACGGATAGACCAACTGGTCGACGCGACTTCCGGATATCAGCTACTGTCTTTTATGGACGCCTTCTCCGGCTACAACCAAATAATGATGGCTCCACAGGACGAGGAGAAAACTGCCTTCATAACAGATCGGGGGCTGTACTGTTACAAGGTAATGCCCTTCGGTCTGAAGAACGCTGGCGCCACTTACCAGCGCCTCGTCAATAAAATCTTCAAGGAGCAGATCGGCCGGAATATGGAGGTGTACGTGGACGATATGCTGGTAAAAAGCCGCCATGCAGACCAGCACATTGCAGATCTGGAGGAGACTTTCACCACCTTGCGAAAGTTTCGCATGAAGCTAAACCCAGCGAAGTGCGCTTTTGGTGCTTCGGCCGGGAGGTTCCTCGGTTTCATTGTCAACCAGCGCGGGATCGAGGCCAACCCGGACAAGATCAAAGCCATCCAAGATATGTCCCCTCCGACCAAAGTGAAGGAGGTTCAGGAGCTCGCTGGAAGGGTCGTCGCGCTCGGACGATTTGTGGCAAAGTCGGCCGAACGCTGCCAACCATTCTTCAAGGTGTTGAAGCGCCCAAAAGACTTCCTCTGGACGGCCGAATGCCATGCGGCGTTCGACCAGCTCAAGGAGTACATGGCGTCTCCTCCCCTGCTGTCCAAGCCGCAAGAGGGGGAGATGCTCTACCTTTACCTGGCGGTCTCCCCAACCGCAGTCAGCGCAGTACTGGTTCGGGAAGAGGCAAGACTTCAGAAGCCTGTATACTGCATCAGCCGAGTCCTCCGGGATGCCGAGACGCGGTACACGAAGGCTGAGAAGATCGCCTTCGCGCTGCTGACTGCGACCAGGAGGCTTCGCCCCTATTTCCAGGCTCATTCTGTCACCCTTTTGACCGATCAACCACTGCGGCAGATTCTCAGCAATCCAGAGAATGCGGGACGGCTGGTGAAGTGGGCAGTAGAACTTGGTGAGTTCGACATCCGCTACCAGCCCCGACCAGCCATCAAGGCCCAGGTACTCGCGGACTTTCTCGCTGAGTGCACTGTGCAGGAGGCGGAACCTAAGCCGCCGGAGACACCCAGCCTCGATCTCCCGATCTGGACGCTCCACATTGACGGGTCGTCGAACCCTGAAGGTGGAGGGGCTGGGCTGGTCCTCACCAATCCCGATGGAGTGATAGCCGAGTATGCCTTGAGGTTCGGATTTCCAGTGACCAACAATGAGGCGGAGTACGAGGCCCTAGTCGCGGGACTCAAACTCGCCAAGGAGCTCGGCATCCGGCGTCTGAAAGTCTTCACCGACTCCCAGCTGGTGGTCGGGCAGGTTCGAGGGGAGTTCGAGGCGCGGAGCCCGACCATGCAGAGCTACGTCCGGAAGGTGCAAACACTCATTCCCGACCTCGGCAGTGTTGACATTCAGCAGGTCCCGAGGAGCGAAAATGCCAGGGCCGACAGGTTGTCCCGCCTAGTGGACGCAGACGCGCACAACTTGTCGAGGGCAATCTACCTGGAGACCCTGGATGCCCCGAGCATTGACGGGGCTGGAGCGGTGATGGCAATTGATCCGGAGCCGTCTTGGATGGACCCGCTCGTCGCCTACCTCGCCGAAGGAATCCTCCCTGAAGACGAAGATCAGGCCCGGCGGCTTGTAAAGAAGTCCGCCCACTACGTACTTTATGAAGGGAGGCTGTATCGGACCTCGTTTACCGCCCCCCTCTTAAGGTGCCTCCGCCCCGCGGAAGCGGCCTACGCCCTCGGCGAAGTCCACGAAGGCATCTGCGGATCGCACTTGGGGGCTAGGTCCTTGGCGCATAAGATCATGAGGCAAGGCTACTATTGGCCGACCTTGATGGAGGACTCGAAGGACCACGTGCGGAAATGCGACGCCTGCCAGCGCCACGCCAACGTCCAGAGAGTCCCCTCTGTCCCCTTGGCGCCAATCACCATGCCCTGGCCCTTCGCACAATGGGGAATGGATATCCTCGGACCATTCCCCGTCGCTTCGGCCCAGCGGAAATTTTTGATTGTCGCCATCGACTACTTCACCAAGTGGGTGGAGGCAGAGCCACTGGCCACCATCACGGAGGCACAAGTCCGGAAGTTCGTGAAGAAGAACATCATTGTCCGATTTGGAGTACCTCGGGTCCTCATCTCGGATAACGGTCGACAGTTTGATAACAAGCACTTCCGGGACTTCTGCGAGGAATACGGGATCGAGCATCGGTTCACATCCGTGTCGCATCCCCAAACCAACGGCGAGGCCGAGGTCACAAATCGGACAATCCTCCAAGGTATCAAAGCGCGGATCGGCCGGACGGGGCAAGCTTGGGTCGAGGAACTCGAGAATGTCCTTTGGGCGTATCGGACCACACAACGGACTCCTACTGGAGAGACGCCTTTCAGCCTAACCTATGGCACGGAAGCCGTTGCCCCCGTGGAGCTCGGACTCCCCTCGCCTCGGGTGGCCGCGCACCGACCCGAGGCCAATTCAGAGCAACTCCGAGGGAACTTGGATCTCTTGGAAGAGGCAAGGGAAATGGCTCAGGTACGGATGGCAATGTATCAGCAGAGGGTGGCCCGATATTACAACTCCAAAGTCCGACCGAAGCTTTTCAGAATTGGAGATCTGGTGCTGAGGCGAGCTAAGGCATCTCAACCTACGGAAGGTGGGAAGCTAGCGCCAAATTGGGAAGGCCCGTATAAAGTTCGTTGGGTAAACCGACCTGGCTCCTACCAGTTGGAAGCCCTAGATGGCCGAGAAATTCCAAGGGGCTGGAATTCCGCTAACCTGCGGATGTATTACCAGTAGAACAACAAGGCCAGAAAGACAATTTAAAAAGGTGCAATACTTTTCATTTCAATAATTTCTGGTTACAGTGGCGTGCTCGTGTGATTACAAGGAATTCCCAGAGGGGAATTAGGGAGTAAAGAAAGTAAAGAAGAGGTGGGGACCCAAACCCTCAACCCAGGGCGGCTGCAGTCCCACCAGAAGTGGGTGCTTCTAACCGGAGGCGCCATCCAGCACCTCACCAAAAAGAGGAGGAGCCGCCGCAGAAGAAGCTCCCGCTGCCCCCAGGGGAACGCCGCCTCCAAAGGATATTCCCATCTTCCCCAGTGGTAGGGAAGAGAAGGGATTCGAGGGGGAAGAGTATATGGAGGCGCGGTCCCGGATTGAGCGTCCGGCGCAGAGCTCAACCGGGAGGCTGAACTTCAAGGAGGGGAGATGTGATCCCGGATGAAACGCCTAGAGCGGAGTTCCGCCGGGGAGACCCTCCTTGTTGATCCCAGATGAAACGGCTAGTTGGCTGAAGTTGTAAGGGGAGCGCCTCCCCTTTCCTTCGACAGGAGTCTCTCAGTCATATGCCAAGGAGGAGGTCCGCGATCCATGGCAACCTGCAGCTCCGGCTTGGCAAATTCCATCGTACCTGCACCTGTATTTATAGCCAAGCTGCGGCCCCCTGGTAGTTCCGATACGGGTGGCTCCAATAAATGCAGGCGCACTGAATCCGGAGCCGTTCCGGCTCCCGAGGCGTATCTCCCCGCGATTTCCTAAGCGTCATTCTCCTTAAATCGCATTCTTTGTGCAGGACGATCCGGGTGACGTATACCCCTAGGTCCACGTGTCTCCGCTCGCGCCCAGGCCGCATCCTCCTCAAAGAACCCGCGTATCGCGGCCGCTCAACTAACACTCCTCACCAGCAGCAACTGGCGATCCGATTTCCCAGGTAACGCATTAATTAGCGTTTAATACCCTTCTCGTGTTCCCCCCAGGCAACGCTTGGAGGAGAGGAGAAACACGGTCGCGGCTGGGCACAGAGAAACCCCGATGGGCGGCGAGCGACAAGTGGCCGACCAACGAGTGGAATGTCCCGAGGCTCGGCCCTCGGATGCCTGGCTAACCCGATGATCATCCCGGGAGCAGACTAGCCGGAAGCCCCGACCGGTCGCCTCGGCTTGCGCCAGCCTAGGCCGACCAACGAGTGGAATCTCCCGAGGCTCGGCCCTCGGATGCCTGGCTAACCCGATGATCATCCCGGGAGCAGACTAGCCGGAAGCCCCGACCGGTCGCCTCGGCTTGCGCCAGCCTTGGCCGACCAACGAGCGGAATTTCCCTGAGGCTTGACAACCCTCAGATGCCTGGCTAACCCGATGATCATCCCGGGAGCAGACTAGCCGGAAGCCCCGACCGGTCGCCTCGGCTTGCGCCAGCCTTGGCCGACCAACGAGCGGAATTTCCCTGAGGCTTGACAACCCTCAGATGCCTGGCTAACCCGATGATCATCCCGGGAGCAGACTAGCCGGAAGCCCCGACCGGTCGCCTCGGCTTGCGCCAGCCTAGGCCGACCAACGAGTGGAATCTCCCGAGGCTCGGCCCTCGGATGCCTGGCTAACCCGATGATCATCCCGGGAGCAGACTAGCCGGAAGCCCCGACCGGTCGCCTCGGCTTGCGCCAGCCTTGGCCGACCAACGAGCGGAATTTCCCTGAGGCTTGACAACCCTCAGATGCCTGGCTAACCCGATGATCATCCCGGGAGCAGACTAGCCGGAAGCCCCGACCGGTCGCCTCGGCTTGCGCCAGCCTAGGCCGACCAACGAGTGGAATCTCCCGAGGCTCGGCCCTCGGATGCCTGGCTAACCCGATGATCATCCCGGGAGCAGACTAGCCGGAAGCCCCGACCGGTCGCCTCGGCTTGCGCCAGCCTAGGCCGACCAACGAGTGGAATCTCCCGAGGCTCGGCCCTCGGATGCCTGGCTAACCCGATGATCATCCCGGGAGCAGACTAGCCGGAAGCCCCGACCGGTCGCCTCGGCTTGCGCCAGCCTTGGCCGACCAACGAGCGGAATTTCCCTGAGGCTTGACAACCCTCAGATGCCTGGCTAACCCGATGATCATCCCGGGAGCAGACTAGCCGGAAGCCCCGACCGGTCGCTTCGGCTTGCGCCAGCCTTGGCCGACCAGCGAGCGGAAGAATTTCCTGAGGCCTAACCCTCGGATGCCTGGCTTAGCGCCGGAAGAATTTCCTGAGGCCTAACCCTCGGATGCCTGGCTTAGCGCCGGAAGAGTTTCCTGAGGCCTAACCCTCGGATGCCTGGCTCAGCGCCGGAAGAGTTTCCTGAGGCCTAACCCTCGGATGCCTGGCTTAGCGCCGGAAGAATTTCCTGAGGCCTAACCCTCGGATGCCTGGCCTAGCGCCGGAAGAGTTTCCTGAGGCCTAACCCTCGGATGCCTGGCTCAGCGCCGGAAGAGTTTCCTGAGGCCTAACCCTCGGATGCCTGGCTTAGCGCCGGAAGAATTTCCTGAGGCCTAACCCTCAGATGCCTGGCTTAGCGCCGGAAGAGTTTCCTGAGGCCTAACCCTCGGATGCCTGGCTCAGCGCCGGAAGAGTTTCCTGAGGCCTAACCCTCGGATGCCTGGCTTAGCGCCGGAAGAATTTCCTGAGGCCTAACCCTCGGATGCCTGGCTTAGCGCCGGAAGAGTTTCCTGAGGTTTAACCCTCGGATGCCTGGCCTAGCGCTGGAAGAACTTCGGGAATCAAAAGTCAGCAAGAAGCAACCGAGAGCTAAAAAAAAAAAGAGGACGAGGGCGAGATGAAGAAATATTCGACGTGCATTAATTTTCAGGGCCGAGGCCCATACAATTGGGCAAAACGCCGACATACAAAAATAAAAAAGACAATGAAAGGTACAAGAGGTCAGCTTGGAGGAACTCCCGGGTCGGGAACGCCGGGCTCGTCCGCGGGAGGCAGGGAAGCAGCAGGAGAACCAGCAGGCGATGGCGCCGGAGAGGAGTCCAGGAGGGAGATCTCGCTCAGGTCAACTTCGGGATACTTAGCCGACACCCTTGCCAGGCCCTCCTCGAAGCCCAAGGTGAAGGCTTCGGCCCCCGCGTCCGACGCGTCATGGACAAACTCGTCAGACTGGCGATAGGTCCGCACTGCCTCCGACGTATCATGGGCGAACTCGGCGGACTGGCGATAAGCCTCTACCGCCTGACGCCCGATTTCCGCCCTCTTCTCGGCCAGCTCCGCCTCAGCTCGCTCCATAATCTGAGCCTTGGCCTCCAAGACCTTCGCCACAATCCGGCCTTCGGCCTCAGAGGAGACCCTCAGCAGATCAGCCTGAGCCTCTTTATGCTTCGCCTCGGTAGCAACCCGAGCGGCCTCGGCTTCCTTCAGGCGCGAACGGAGCTCTTGGACGTCCGTGCATGACTTCTCCAGGGCCGACTCCAGTTCGCCTAGTTTGGCTTCAAAAGAGCGGATTCGGTCGCAGGCGTTGTCGGCGGACCGCTGGGCCTTCTCCCACCGCTCTCGATAGTCCGCGATCTTCCGGGACTGCTTTTCAGCCCGTTCCTCCGCCTTCTTGACCCTGCTTTCGAGGCCCGAGGCGGCTTTGAGTTGCTCCCGAGCCTCTGACAGTTGCTCCTCCAGGGCGGCGAAGCCGAGTGCCCGCTCTTCGGCCTCCCGGAGCCTCGCCTCGAGGTCCCCGGTCGTCCTGCCTGCCGCAGCCCGGCCTCCCTCTTCCATTGCTTTCAGCCGGTCCTCGGCCTTCGCCAAAAGCCCCGCCTGTTCCTTGTAGCACTCCTCCAGACGGATCATGTACTGGGCGAGCTAAGAAATAGGAAAAATAAGGGAGTCAGGCGGAGAACAACAGAGCCAATAAATGGTGAAAGACGGCCAGAAGAACACTCACCGACATGAGACAGACGCAGCTGGCGGCCCCAACGTCAGAGACATCCAACTCCCGGACCCGCCGACGGTCCTTCTCCAGCAACACTGTTTCGATGAGATTTCGGGCGCCATCGGTAGTGAAGGCAGACCCCGATTTCTCCCCGGAGCCGGATGGTGGTTCTGCAGCCTTACCCTTATCCATCGCCTGGGGAAGAGTCCGGCTGATCGCGCTCGGGGCGGGGGTCGCCCCAGGAATTGATAGGGTCCCGCTCGGCCGGGGCCTCGGCGCGTCCCTCCTCGAGTCATCAGGAGCCGACCGAGTCGAAGGCCGGGTCGGGGACCGATCGCGTCCGACCCGTCCGTCTTGAGCAGGCTCAGGTGGCACCTCCGGAGTAGCGGCAACCTTACCACCGGAGGGCTGATACAGCGTCAGCTGCCGGTCGGTGCCCACGACATCTCCCTGACCGGTGGGCCCGGACTCGTCGGTCGGCATCGGAGGTATCTCCTTACGGGACTTCTTCGCCGGTGGGGCCCCGCTCGGAAGAGCTCGTTTCCTCCTCCGGACTGCTTCCAGCAGGGACGCCCTACCAACAGCCTTCGACTTCACCGACCGCATGACGTCGTCGACCTCTGCAAGAAGGACGGGATGGTCAGGGACTGAGAAACCGAAAGGAAGAAGGAACGAAAGAGAAGAAAAGAGCTAAAGAAACGATGGCGGACTCACGGTCGGTGGGGACCGAGCTCAAACCGACGTTCACCAAGGTATCCTCAGAAATGAGGCGGCCCACCGGGGGAAGCTGGCCCTCGGCGACCAACCCCTTCAAGGCGGCGACGCCCTCAGATTCCTCCCTCGACAACTTCGACAGGCCAATTGGGGACTTCACCGGCGTCCCCCAGATTGCCCTGATTTCCCAGGAGGGGTCTGCATCAACGAAAAAGAAGCGCTCCTTCCAGTGGTGAATGGAGGTAGGACCCTCCTTGACAAGGCCGCACCCTCGCCGCGCTGCGAAGCACCACCACCCTTTGTCCTGGGGGTGGCCGCTCAGGCCGTAGAGCTCCCAGAAAACGTTCAAGGTGGCGGGAATCGCATGCAAGCGACAGAGAACCTGGAAGACCGTCAGAGCACGCCACGAGTTCGGCACCAGTTGCGTCGGTGCCATTCCTAAACCCCGGAGCACCTGTAAGACTAGGTCTGAAGGGGGAAAGCGGAACCCGGCTTGGAGGATGCCCTCATTGATGGCGATCTTCCCTCGAGGAGGATGAGACATCCTCTCCTCAGGCCTTGGGAGCGTGACATTGCAGGCCTCGGAAAGGTGGTACCGAGCCACAAATCCGTCTAAGTCCTCGGCGACCAGTTTTGACTTGATGCTATCTGCTCCCACTTCGCCCATCCCTAATGGCCAATCTACGGTCAGGACGGGGTCAAGAAGGAGGGAAAGGCCGGAACGACTGGGGTGCACTAGTACAAAAAGAAAAAGTATGAAGAGCTCAAAGTAGAAGAGTGGGAAACTCACTTGAAGAGGAGGAAGAACGGCTCCGAGAGCGTCAAAGGAAAAGCAAGCGAACGTTTCGGCGGCAACAATGGTAGCGCAAAGGAGAAACTCGAAAATGTCCGTAAAGAAGAAGACGGACGGGGGAGGGCCCCCGATTAAATAGGCGAAAGGGCAAGTGACACCTCGATGACGCCAGAAGACGCCTGGCCGCCGAAGGGTCGCTCGCACCCCAAAGGCGAATCGACACCATTAAGGAAGGATGTCCGCCGAAATTCTCAGGTTGCCAGGTCAGCAGCAACCGCCATACGCCATAAAGAAGGCGGGAAGCTTGAAGCGCGCGCGCCTCTCCGAAGGATGGCGGCAATCTCGAAACATCACTCCCTTCACCTGTTCCCCTTCTGGTTCCAGGCTCGGAAGCGGGGGGCTACTGTTATGGGGGAATTGAGCCGCCATGCCCCACGTGATCGGCACGCGTATCCAGGAAAGCTACGGCTGCCCTATGATCCAGCACTCCGACCCCGAGTCGGACCTCCTCGGCTCCGCAGCCCGACCCCGGGTCGGCTGCCCTATGATCCAGCACTCCGACCCCGAGTCGGACCTCCTCGGCTTCGTAGCCCGACCCCAGGTCGGCTGCCCTATGATCCAGCATTCCGACCCCGAGTCGGAGATCTTTTGATAACGACAGGCTATTCTCCAGAGGCACGCCGCGGCCTCCTGCTCCACTACTCCCTGCAACGGCTGTACCCGATGCTGCCCACGATCTCCTGTATCGACCGTACAAAGCGGAGCTCCACTACGCCCTGCCATGACCGTACCCGGCGCTGCTCCACGACGCCCCGTAACGGCCATGTCAGTGGCCATTCTATCGTGCCCCACGACGACAAACCCCCCTGAGAGACCTCCCAGCCAGGTATATATGCGGCTGGGGGGAGAAGGGGGGGGGGGAAGCAATACCTCCCAGAGCACTCTCTCCCACTTGTGATTATCATCTCTCCTCCTCCAATCTCCTCTGACTTGACCGTCGGAGGGCCATCACCACCCTGGTGGTGGTGCAAGGCTTGTTTGCAGGTTCCTTGGCGGAAGGTGGAGCGCAACCAGCACCAACCAAGACAACTCAGGCGGAACCCCGTTCACACCGTCGTGTCAATCGTTCTCGGTTTGGACCACCAGCAACAGAAACTGTTTCATGGTTTGCCCAAACTAAATGATTTCTTAGCCTATATCATAACCATGAAATACACAAGTATATGCTTAAAATTTTGGATGTAAAATAACTTGTGAGAAGTTATGAATCCATGAGCATAATGAAAATGTTGTTTGCATGATATACATATATATGATACATAAGATTAATTCTTTATTCTGCTCTTTCATATAAATTACTTGAGAATAACAAAAAGAGAGAGAGATAAAGAAAAGAAAATGGATATTATTCAAGAGAAGTAAAATCTAAGTAAAGGCAAATACTTCATCTTAAGGAAAAGCAAAACAAGCATAATATATTTGACTTGTGAAAGGGATAAAATCCGTAATGAATTACACTTAAATAGAGGGAGAGTTTAAAGTAAATAGTTTAACCTTTCTATATTGCTCATCATAGGGATGGTGCCAATGGGGAGGCTAGTGGTAGTACCCGGCACTATTTGACCCAACTATTCGGTGTAGGGCATATTAGGGACGGCACAAGAGGGAGGCTAGTGGTAGTACCTCGTGCCCCTTTCCAACTCCACCGGATAGGGAGCAAGTAGAGTATAGAACATAGAAAAGTTAAAAATGAAAGACAAAGTAAATGAAAGTATATAAGAAGAATCAAGTCAAATTTTTAATCACTTGAAAACACACTTTAAGGATGAAATCAGTGCAAAATTATATTTAAATAGGGGGAGTTTATTTGAAAAGAATTGATTTTGATCCTTGATATGCTTGTTCTTATTACTTTAATGCATGACTTAACACATAATATATCTTGCATGTGGCATGATGTCTTGAATTATGGGTTCTCAATATTTTGTAATGCTTCATACTTGGACAATTTGATTGAATGTTTGAAATGCTACATAACATCTTTTGTTTGGTATTATTGAAAAGAAATTTTTAGATTTGTCGTTAACAATCATCGTTAAAACCTGAAAGTTGAATAAATTTGTAAAAAGGAGGAGAGAAGGATATCTCTATTTAGGCAAAATGAATTGAGTTGTTTTTATCCTTCATCTTGATTAACTTTGGTATATAATGTTCTAACTCATACCAAAACTCAACATAAATACAAATACTCTGAATATGCTCTTATATGTTTGAAATATGTGTTTTCAAACGTAATGATTTAAGATGAGCTACAATCTGGAAGATACATATCTCAAATTATGTTTTTGAAAGCCTCAATTGAAAATCCTATGTAATTCAGAATCTGATTTTGTATAAAAGCTTGAACTCCATATGATTTCTAAATAAAATCTTAATGAAAGAAAAACAGAATTAATTTTGATGCCTTTGGTTGATTGCTCCGATACGCATCCGAAACATATCATTTCTTATCTTCAAAGTATACTAATATTGGCCTAAATGATGTGGCTTTCAATGATCTTGATTGCAAGTAAATATTTTTAAATATATGATTTTATTTTGATATTAAAAAAAAAACTATTGGGCTTCATGTATACATTGCTGAAAAACTGTGATTAAGAAATTGAGTTCTATAAATATATATATTTCAATGATCATCTATATGTTTTTCTCTCCTACATTATTAAAGACAGAATAGAGTGAATGATCTTAAAGCAAGAAATATTTCAGCTCACTCGAATGATTCTAAAAGAAAGAAAATGTAAATGCCTTTGAAAGAAACTGAGCTTCAAATGAATCATTTTCTGATTAATATTTCTATACATTTTTCTCTAAGATTAGGAGAAAGCATAACTTGTTCTTAAAGGATTAGAAAGAGTGATTACTATAAATTTTGAATAATTCTAGATCACTCTACATTCTTGATATCATAAAGTTTCAGGTTTATTCACGTTTAACATTAAAATCTGAAATTCAACAAAAGAAAAGAATGATTAAAGAAGTATGCATCTTTTGAGGGGGAGCTTTAGATATCTTATCCTAAAGTTACTTCAATTTGAAGCATACCTTGATTTTTATGGATTGATTTTGATGAACCTCCTTATAATGCAATACTTGCTTTAATTATAAGTTTATGCCTTGAGAAGAGTTCTATAAAGGTTGTCTTATCTCATACCTTGAGTCTTATGAAAATAAGCTGAAACTTATGGAAAACATATTTTTGAGATTGACAATTTTATTGAACATTATCTTCAAACTCTAAACTGTTAAATGGAATAATCAATTGAGGGGGAGAAAGAAAATTTCAGAAGGAGAGGTATTATGGAACTTAACCGCAAAAATCTTTATGATACATCTTGCGGATTGTTATTTGGTTAATATTTCTTATGCATACATCATGAACCAAATTGCAAGTCAAACAGTTGATCTTAAGAGCCTCTAACTTAATGAAAAAGGGGGAGAATAACGTGTTGAATTTTTTTTTTTTAGTATCTCTTAGAAAATCTATTTTGAAATTTACTAATGAGTCCAAATTGGCTTGCTTTTTAGAACTTAAATTGTGTGCCAATTCCTATTTTTATGTATCAAATTGTGCTTATTTTCTAAAGGAATAAAAGAAAGTCTTTAAGAGAGCTCTAAGATATATCAAAAATTGCATGAATCCATATTTTGGTATTTGTGCCCCAATGCTCTTATTATCATTAAAGAACTTTGAAGTCATTAAGAATTAATGATCCAACGTGATGATATGTTTTTCAAGTATATGAGTTTTGATCTTATACTCTGAAAATTAATTAAATTGCTCTCATGTTGATAAAATACTTAATATTTTGGGCAAAAGTTCTTAAATGAACAAGCTTTCATACTTATTATTGAAGAGAGGTTAGATTTCCATTCGTGTTTTCCTTGAATATCATTTGTGGGACTTCTTGAATTAACTTAAGAAAGATTCCACCTACACTTGATTAGAAAACTATCTGTGGTATCAAATTAGAAAACTTCTTGAAATCACATTCGATGTGTTCTGCTCTGAAATTATCTTAATTGTCTCTGATCTATGCTCATTAATCTGATTCTAATATTATTGCCTTGAGTTATATGATTCATATCCTTGCAATAATTTGACATGCAAATCAGAGTACAATAAGAAAAAGAAATATTTGAGTATTCTTATCTTTGTGCTTAATGTTTCACTATCTTTTTGATGTTGTCAAAAAGGGGGAGAAATATCTAAGTATATGCTCAATGCTTTCTGTTTTGAATTGAATACAAATCAGCTTAAATTGAAATATGTTGATTGTGTTAAGCTGATTAAATCTAAAGCATTATCATGAAGTATGTTCTTAAATATATATGTTTTTACTTCATGCAACTTAGCTATGCATTACTTCTAGAACACAATATATCTTATATTGCATATACTCCAAGTTTTGTCATCATCAAAAAGGGGGAGACTGATGACCCAAAGATTGATTTAAAGATTGATTTTGATGATCACAAAACCTTGAAGTATAAATACTAATGTTTGTGTTGCAAGGAGAAAGATATTTATTTTGCAAGGAACATAGCAAGTTGGAAGAACACAAGAAGGCCTCCAAAGCTCTCAAGAAAAGTTGGAAGAAAGCTACAATTTATTGGCCCAAGTCTCAAGTTCAAAGGATTCAATTTAGAAGAGCAAGTTTTAAGAAAAATTCAAAGGAAAGGCACTCGAGTCGACTCCTACAGTTCCGAGTCGACTCCAAGGAGCAACAGACAGACGGACAGAAAGATTCATCTCAGAACCTGTCAACGAGTCGACTCCTGAAGAGCGCGAGTCGACTCCGATGTTCACCGAGTCGACTCCAGGGTAGTATGAGTCGACTCCTAGGAGTCACAGGCAGAAAAGTCAGAGAGCAGTTTTTGGGTCTGAGATTCGAGTCGACTCCAGTGGAACGCGAGTCGACTCCGATGGTTGGCAAGTCGACTCCAAAGAAAGTGAGAGTCGACTCTCAGAGGAACACAAGGAAAAAGACAGAAGACCAATTTACTGACTCTGAGATTCGAGTCGACTCCCGCAATACGCGAGTCGACTCCTAGACACCGCAACCCAAAGACAGAAGACGGTATTTTCGTCTCTGAGAGGCGAGTCGACTCCAAGACAGTTCGAGTCGACTCCAAGGCAGCGCGACCCCAAAAATGCAGAGGATCAGTTTTCGGGCTCTGAGAGCCGAGTCGACTCCAAGAGAATCCGAGTCGACTCGAGGAAGAAAATCAGAAAGTATGTCCTCTGGATTCATGGGATGAGCCGACTCCGAAGATGCCAAGTCAGCTCCAGATGTTGGCGAGTCGACTCCGGGTTAAGTCGAGTCGACTCCCAGTCAAGGCATGCACTTTAATTCAAATTTGGAACAGTGGCCGAGTCGTCTCCAGTAAAGCACGAGCCGACTCCTGCAACAGGCGAGTCGACTCCTGATCGCGCGAGTCGACTCCGATCTCAACGGTAATATTGTCAGGAAGTGCAGACTGTGTCCAACGGCTCTATTTTTGTCTCTAACGGCTATATTCTTGTTTCCACGCCATCTAAAGCTATAAAAACAAGAAGAGAGCTAGGGGAGAACTTATGGAAGTGGGAGAGAACATTTAGGAAAAAGATTCCAAAGAGATTACACGGAAAATCTCCCATAAGCACAAAAGGGCCATTCAAAGGAAAATAGAGAGAAGAAGAGCATCCAAGTGAATCCCAAAGCTTCCTCTCCATCCGTGTGCTGCCTCAGTGATCTTCTACTTTGGGCAAAATCAGAAGAGGGTCAAGTAAAGAAGAAGCCGGGTTCCTCCATCTACAAATCTGTTTGAGGGCTTCTTCCCTTTACTTTACTTGTTTATATTTGCTATATTCGCTTATTTGAGAAGCTTGTACTTGATTTAAACTCTTGCTCTAAATATCTTGTAACTTGATTCAATCAAGAGATTGAATCAAGGGGTTAAGGTTTGTTGGTGAGCCAAAGGGAAAAACCAACGTTGTAAGGTTGTGGTTGGTGAGCCTTTGGGAAAACCAACTGGGTTGATTGTGAATCCGGAAAACAATCGTTGTAAGGTTGTGGTTGGTGAGCCTCTGGGAAAACCAACTGGGTTGGATTGTGAGCCCGTGAAAACAATCGGGTGGTTCTAGTCGGTGAGCCTGGAAAAACCGACCGAGTTCGTTGTGACCTCGTAAAACAACAAGTTGGGTTGTGAGCTTGTAAAACAACCGGCTGTAATCTGTAGGATTATAGTGAAATTCCCAAGAGGTCTTGGGGAGTGGATGTAGGTGCTGGGGTGCACCGAACCACTATATGTTTGTTGTGTTTGTGATGCTTTTTGTCATTGTCTATCTTGCTCACTTACTTACCTAGATAAATTGCATGCTTAACTCTTATCCGCGCATCCTTTAGTTGCAAGCATATTAAATTTACTTAATCAAGTCTCATTCGATAAATCAACCTATTGCTAAGTTTAAATTCCACTGTGCAACTATACAACTTAGCATAATTAATTGAAAAGTGTTAGAAGTAGCTTAAAAGTTTTATAAGACCCAATTCACCCCCCCCCCCTCTTGGGTTGTATCTACTGGGCAACAGCCCGGAAAAACAAACGGTATAAAGTTTTTGGTTGGTTTATCTGAAAACCAACTAGGTTGTTTGTGATCCCGGAAAACAAAAAGGTTTTTGGTTGGTTGCCTGGGAAAACCAACTGGGTTTTGATTGTGAGCCCGAAAAACAATCAGGCTGTAATCTGCTGGGTTATAGTGAAATTTCAAGCAAGGCTTGAGGAGTGGACGTAGGTGCTGGGAGTGCACCGAACCACTATAAACCTTGGTGTTTGTACTTGTGGTTTTTCTCTCTTCCTCTCCTTTGCATATTCCTGATTGCTTTCCTCATTTTATTCATTGTCGTATTTATGCAATCATATTTCCGCTGCTAAATCTATAAGATAACTGTAACACATACTCTTCACACGTTTTAACTTTAATTTTTAAAGAGACCCAATTCACCCCCCCTCTTGGGCTGCACCTCTGGGCAACAACAATAAAGATAAAACATCAATTTAAATAAACCCTAATCTAAGATAACTTGTACCACAGTTCTTCTAGTTACTCTCCCATTTTGCAACCCCGATAGGTTAGTTCTCGAAATCTGTAAAACAACAAGAAATTGTATAATGAGCTAGACAGCCTAGTAAGTAATACATACCTTAACTAGGCAATTCATATAATAACATAAAATATAAATACAAATTACGATGAGTCAACATAATAACATAATCAATTCCTTTTCATACACAAATTCATTGAAATCCGTATCTTTCAAATATCCATATACATAATTATAAATCTGATTCAAAATAAATTACATTTAACTCAACAGCCTTTAACTACGACCACACTTGTACCCTGTGGCTAGGCCAGAAATAGAACTGCACTTATACCTTACGGAGTAGGCCAGAATACCGCACTTATATCCTGCGGAGTGGGCCAGAATACCGCACTTATACCCTGCAGAGTGGGTCAGAATACCACACTTATACCCTATGGTGGGGCCAGAATTGCCAATGCATAACCCCCAATTGGCAGGATCTAGAACATAGTCAGACTGAGAGTTCTAAATCTGATGTATATCAAAATTTTTTTAGTAATATAATAGATAAATCATAATCCGATCTAAATATGCATATACGATGTAAGAACAGTAAATATAATCCAAAAAATATTATTCCAATTCACATATCTATTTTTTATTCAAATCATTGTCTCGTAAAATTCATAAATCACATATAAATTCATTAACAATCTATTCGATGCAGAAATAATATTATATAAATGAAGAGTCTAGAAAAGACAGTTCATTACTTACATCGAACGTGATCCATAACAAATCCAATTAATCTCACAAATTCCTCGCAGAACCTAATATCGAAAAATCATATTTTTTTTCTTTTAAAATTTATCATAATGTATATAAAACTTAAATTTTAACATTCTCCCAGGGCCGACCCTGCGGAAGTGTCCAGCACCCCGAGTTCGGGTTCGGATTCGGGTTCATACCCGTAAACCACCCTTTTTCTTTTATTTATTTATTTATTTTTCTTTCTTTCTTTATTTCTTTTCTTTTTCTTTCTTTTCTTTTCTTTTCTTTTTCTTTTCTTTTCTTTTCTTTTTCTTTTCTTTTCTTTCCTTCCCTTCCCTTTTCCTTTTCTTTTCTTTTCTTCTTCTCCAGAATCTTCTCCCGACTTCTTTCTTCCTTCCCCCCTTTCTTTCTTCTTTCTTTTTCTTTCTCCTCCTCCTCTTCTCCCGACTTCTTCTCCTTCCCCCCTTTCTTTCTTCTTCTTTCTTCTCCCGCGAAGGGAGGTCGGCGAGCTCGGAAGAGGCTAAGTCGAGGCCGGCGGCGCCCGCGACGGCCGGCCCTCTCCTTCTTCCCGTAGAGGAGGCATGCGGATGGGAGAAGAAGAAGCGCCACAACGGTCGGCCTTCTCCTTCTTCCCTCTTTTCTTCTTTCTTTCTTTCTTTCTTTCTTTCTTTTCAATTGGTATAACAAAGAGGTGAAGCTAGGAACCTTACCTCAGCCCCGGCGAAGATCCGACGGCTTCTTTCCGGTGGCAAAGGAGAAAGAGGAAGACCTGTACCGTGGCTTCTCGGCTCTCTCTCTCTTCCCTCTTGGGCGGCTGCACGAGGAAGAAGATCGCCCAAGGAAGGAGGTCTGGCGGCTCCTCTTCCGGTGGTCTCAAAGGGAGGAAGAAGCCCTAGAAATCACCAGGATTCCCGGCTTCTTCGGGATGAATATCTCCCTTCATCCCGCACCCTCACGTGCATCGCACGTGAGGCCAAAAGCTTGGGCTGGGCCGGTCAAATGGACCGGGCCCAGTTCCAGGGTCTCACATTCTTCCTTCCTTAAAAGAAATTTCGTCCACGAAATTTTCATACATGCAGTTCAAGAGTAGAGAATACTTTTTCCATACTAGGTCATAACACTCTTCAAATCAAAGTCGTCTTGTCTGACCAATGTCAAATAATTTCATTCACCACACTTTCTCTGCACACACTGGTTTAAACCTCAACATACCCGTATCAAATCTAGATTTTTTTTTATAGAATTACTTGCTTATTGGTACACTCATTATTATGTCTTAATCCGTGTGAACACTTTCAAAATTCAAAAGCTCATATTCTTCTTTTGACAATTAATTAAAAAAAATGTTATGTAACTATTTAATCTTTTCTAGCAGCATAATAAGTTAACAAAGAGCAGTGGGCATGGCTAGACAATAAATATAAATAAATATTAGGACTAGATTAATACCTGTCGTCAACACATCAGAAGCCTGTGCATCTTGCTGTATAAGTGCAAATACTCTTCCTTGAGTCTTTGGCCCCTAGCTTCCTTCCATTACCTGAGTAGATCTATTCTTGTTTCTTTGTGAGCAGTCTGCAATTTTATGACCTATCTTACCGCATCTAAAATAGGTATTGGTGTTCCAATGGCAATCCTTGTCAGCATGAGCCTTCCCACATCTGGAACATTTATTGCTATTCATCTGCTTAGGGTTGTCACTCGTTGCTTTCTTGTTTGAACTCTCGGTGTTTTCATTGCTTTGCCCCTGAAATTCATTTGACCCGTTCCTCTTCTTTTGATTTCTTTCTCTTTCCAACCATTCATCATTAACTTCCCTTTCAATTATTAAAGCCTTATTTACCACAGCTGCATAGGTAGTCAATTCATAAGGCACCACTTGTTTTCTAATTTCAGTCTTTAGTCCCATCTTAAATTTATGTGCTCGATCTAGCTCATCATCGACTAACTTTGGAACAAATTTGGCTAGCTCCATAAATTTAGCTTCGTATTCTGTAATGGTCATATTCCTTTGCTTTAGATGAATAAACTCCGCTCTTTTTGCATCCTTATATACCGAGGAAAATACTTATCATAAAATGCTTCTCGAAATCTTTCCCAAGTCAGTGGCTCCCTATCTTGCTCATATTTATGTTCTAACATCCGCCACTAGTTGAATGCCTCACTTTGCATCATGTATGATGCATAAAGAATCTTTCTGTCATCCCGGCATCTCGGAATGGTGAACGCTTTCTCCATCTTTGTAAGCCAATTATCAGCTTCCAAAGGCTCCGTAGTCCCCTTGAAGGTTGGAGGAGCCAGCTTCTTGAACTCAACTATATTACTACGCTGCTCGTACTGCTCTTCTCGTCCTGCATGATGCAACGATGTTTGTTGTTGTTGAACCTGTTGCTGTTGCATAACCTGGCCTAAGCTCGATTCTTGTTGTCTTGTCTGAGTATCACTAGTAGGATTGACGACTCTCTCCTGCTGAGAGGTGTTACCAACTTGTTGGGATGTGCTGCTATTTTGAGGGTTTGGTGTTGTATTAGTAGCTCTGCGAGTAGTTTTTCTCATCCGACGTGGAGGCATCCTGACCTAAATCTATCAGATTGCAGCATGCCAATAATAAGCTTACCAGTTAATTACAAGTATACAGAATGGCTGTTACAATCATCATAAACTAACGTCCCAATGTTCCTAGTGTCTACCCACCTACACTCATATCATGTCCGATCTTTTTTATCTTAGAATTTATCCATTCATGCTCTGATACCACTTAAGTTGTCACACCCTCGATCCGAGATCGCGAACTGGGGGTCCGCGCCAACCGCGCGCCGCACACCCATAGTAAACTCTTCCCACGAGCATGCAAGGTATCTTAACCAAGTTCTCAATATATCAAATAATTTAATTAAATAAATGCAATCTTATTCTATTGACTAACTTGAGTCATAAAGTCTCATAGTTCTAAATACGCAGCGGAACAATAAAGATAAAACATCAATTTGAATAAACCCTAATCTAAGATAACTTGTGCCACAGTTCTTCTAGTTACTCTCCCATTTTACAACTCTGATAGGTTAGTTCTCGGAATCTATAAAATAACAAGAAATTGTATAATGGCTACATAGCCCAGTAAGTAATATATACTATATAATAACATAAAATATAAATACAAATTACGATGAGTCAACATAATAACATAATCAATTCCTTTTCAAACATAAATTCATTGAAATCCGTATCTTTCAAATATCCATATACATAATCATAAATCTGATTCAAAATAAATTACATTCAACTCAACAGCCTTTAACTACGACCACACTTATACGCTGTGGCTAGACCAGAAACAGAACCGCACTTATACCCTGTGGAGTAGGCCAGAATACCACACTTATACCCTGCGGAGTGGGCCAGAATACCACACTTATATCTTGTGGTGGGGCCAGAATTGCCAATGCATAATCCCTAATTGGCAGGATCCAGAACATAGTCAGGCTAAGAGTTCTAAAATCTGATGCACATCAAAATTCTTTTGGTAACATAATAGATATATCATAATCCGATTTAAATATGCATATACGATGTAAGAACAGTAAATATAATCCAAAAAATGCTATTCCAATTCACATATCTATTTTTTATTCAAATCATCGTCTCGTAAAATTCATAAATCACATATAAATTCATTAATAATCTATTCGATGCAGAAATAATATTATATAAATGAAGAGTCTAGAAAAAGTAGTTTATTACTTACATCGAATGCGATCTACAACAAATCCAATTAATCTCACAAATTCCTCGGAGAACCTAATATCCAAAAATCATTTTTTTTCTTTTAAAATTTATCACAATATATATAAAACTTAAATTTTAAAATTCTCTCAGGATCGATCTTGCAGAAGTGTCTAGCATCCCGGGTTCGGGTTCGGATTCGGATTTGGGTTCATACCTATAAACCACTCTCTCCCTTTATTTATTTATTTATTTGCTTTCTTTCTTTTCTTTTTCTTTCTTTTCTTTTCTTTTCTTTTTCTTTTCTTTTTCTTTTCTTTTTCTTTTCTTTCCTTTCTTTTTTTTTCTTTTCTTTTCTTCTCTTCTTCTCCAGAATCTTCTCCCGACTTTTTTCTTCCTTTTCCCCTTTTTTTCTTCTTTCTTTTTCTTTCTCCTCCTCCTCTTCTCCCGACTTCTTCTCCTTCCCCCCTTTCTTTCTTCTTCTTTCTTCTCCCGCGAAGGGAGGTCGGCGAGCTCGGGAGAGGCCAAGTCGAGGCCGGCGGCACCCGCGACGGCCGGCCCTCTCCTTCTTCCCGCGGAGGAGGCATGCGGATGGGAGAAGAAGAACCGCCCGCAACGGTCGACCTTCTCCGTCTTCCCTCTCTTCTTCTTTCTTTCTTTCTTTCTTTCTTTTTTTCAATTGGTATAACAAAGAGGTGAAGCTAGGAACCTTACCTCAGCCCCGGCGAAGATCTGGCGGCTTCTTTCCGGTGGCAAAGGAGAAAGAGGAAGACCTGTGTCATGGCTTCTCGGCTCTCTCTCTCTCTTTCCCTCTTGGGCAGTTGCACGAGGAAGAAGATCGCCCAAGAAAGGAGGTTTGACGGCTCTTCTTCCGGTGGTCTCAAAGGGAGGAAGAAGCCCTAGAAATCACCAGGATTTTCGGCTTCTTCGGGATAAATGTCTCCCTTCATCTCGCGTCGCACGTGAGGCCAAAAGCTTGGGCTGGGCCGGTCAGATGGATCGGGCCCAGTTCTAGGGTCTCACAGTCATCTAGCTTTGTTTAACCTAAGAAAATACATACATACATACATATATATATATATATATATATAGATAAATCGATGCATAATTTTCAAAATACGATTTCATCAATACCAATATATATAATGCATGGTCACCTTGCTTTGTTTAACCTAAGAAACTATATATATACACACACACTATTTTTTAAATTTTATAAAGTTTTAAGTGCATAATCTGAAAAAGGACATACGGAACAAATGGTTTGACGACGAGAGGACAGAGGTTTGATAATAAAAAAGAGGATGCACCATGCAATTTTTTAATTTTTAATTATAATATTGCTGGAATTATGAGTTTCTACCGTAAAATAGGTATTAAAGGATACGCGGCAATTGCTCCATATTTTTTTTCCCCGGTATCCGCCCTTATTATTTTTGTTCGCTCACCATGCAAGAAAGCTAAAGAAAGCTAGAGGTGCGTGTGTGGACGAGCCATGCCTCTAGATGCGAGCCCTTCTCTCTCTCTCTCTTTCTCCACACGGACAAGTCTCGGCCCTCTTTTGCTACTAGGGAGTAGGGACGGTCCCTCAAACAAGGCCATAAGATGGAGCCAACATATGAATCAGAGTCTTCCCTTTCTCGCCCCTGCTCCCATGTCTTCATTTGAAGAAGTACAGCTATCACTCTCAGCCCATCACATGCACCACCGAGGGGCGGCCATCTCTCCTCTCTCTCTCTCTCTATCTATGTATATATATATATATAAACAAAGGGAGGTCCGCTGGTCTGTGCCAAGTTGTGGCCTCCAAACACCATTTGCTCAACACCCATGAAGAATTTCCCTATCTTTCTCCTCCTCTTGACACTCCTTTTGCTCTCATGCCATGCTACCAGCTCAGGATCCTTGAAGAAGAATAAGTTGGATGAGACAGATTGCGAGCCTTGTGAAGGCGGCGACAGCAACACCTATGATAAGAGATCGGCCGGTGGTTCGGCCGATGGTAGTATCTGTTGCTGCTATGATGGAGGTGAAGGAGGTAGCGGTAGTTCGGGAGGTGGTAGAGGTGGCGAGCAAGATGGTAGAGGAGTAGGAGGCGGTCATCGACCGGGAAGAGGACGTGGTGGCGGTGCATATCGTGGAGGTAGCCCTGGCGGTGGGCCTCGTGGTGGAGGTGGTGATGGACAAGATGGTAGAGGAGTAGGAGTGGGTGGCTCTTATGGTGGAGGTAGTCGCGGTGGAGGGAGTGGTGGTTATGGAGGAGGATATGGTGGGGGATATGGAGAGCGTGGTGGTGGGTATGGAGGCGGAGGTGGCGGTGGTTATGGAGGAGGGGGAGGTTCAGGATATGGAGCAGGCTACGGCGGCGGTGCAGGCGGCGGCGGCGGCGGAGGTGGTGGCGGTCATGGACCTTGAGAAGCTTGTACTGTTGTTGACTGTTGACCAGTGAGAGAGAGAGCGACCTTCATGGGACTGTCGAGTGTTTTTAGTTGGAGTTGCTTGTTTTAGTTTGTTTTAGGAGTTGAGTTAAAATAACCTAGCTTCATGTCTGTGTTGCTAAGGTTGCTAAAGTCCGGAGTTTGTCATTATGAAAAAATAAGTGTTAGGTGTGACAAATGTCATTGGAATAAATGGCTGTGCTGCTCCATGACGGGGGCAGTCGAGGGATAGGCAGTTTGATATTAATCACCAGTAATGAGAGTCCAGTAGCCAAGTGATCAATGTACGAATGTGTGCACGTACAGCCACTGAATTTGTTTCGGTGTGGTCATCAGGCAGAGCCTATCAAGAGAATTTGCCATGTAAATTTTCTTTAGAGACCCAATCCATTTACATCATCTCGCCACACATGGGAGTCTTAAGTTTCAACATAAATTTGCAGGAGAAAGGAGAGGGATTGCTTTCTTTCTTTTTTTCCCATAAAGAAGTTTTGTTTGGAGATTCAAGACAGAATATGAGCCATCGCCTCCAGTGCCAATTTGTGACATGGGATCATCCAAGTAATACACCGGCAGCAAGACATGGATTGGTGTTCTTTCTTCTTTTCTTGCCGTTTGCCAGCCTTCCACAAGTTTTCAAGCAATCCTTCATTCACCCCTTAGGAATTAGTCCAACCTAGCTATATTGAATTAGGATGGCTTTATCAAACCATACCGAACCAAATCATAACATACCAGCCCATCCTAATACAAATGGAGCTAGAACCAAAGCCAAACCGACTGGTCTGAGAGAACCAAACAAACTGAATAGTTACATCCAAAACCATTTTTGACAACAAAAGTATTATGCAAATTCAAGTTTATTGCACAATCATTCAAAGACCTACCAATAGGGTAAATTATCAACTTCAACATAAAATAGCAGTTAACCACCGAAATATTGTATTCTAATGGCTGAATAAATAATATTCTTAACTTTTATAGCGATTTTGATTTGTGAATTATGATTTTATTTAGATGAACGTTGGAAATTTCAAATAACACCATATGTAGATAGAAAAATTATATTTTACACAATATGCACTGCATGGCCATGTATGCTGCCAATTATATCTCAAGTCCATGAGCTATATTTATCAAACGCTTATTTTGATGTATTGCTATAGAAAAAAGTGATTTGTGGTTAGCGGGGATAAATTTTTATTATATTTTTAGCAGAAATAAACTAATTTTGTTATTAAAATGCTGGTGCATGGGATCTTTCAAGACCCGTCATAAAGATGACGGCCAGAGTTTGACTTAAAGGCTGCAATCAACTGAGGCGGGTGGAAGGGCCATTTAAAGCGTATTCTGCATGGACCCCAAAAAAAAAAAAAAAAAAAAGCGTATTTTGTGGGACGTGGAACAACATTAAATGCCAATTAGCTTAATTCTTTCCTAAAAAAAAAAAATTGAAACGCATAAATTGCCACCCTGCATGGCTCTCGTAAGAAAAAGACTGCGTCCTGCCTTGGCCTGCATCAGACCTCGAGACGTGCCCGTATTCTTAGAAGCAATTAAGTTGGACATCCACGAATTCACGTATAAGTTGTCCCATGTTGACCGTAGGGTGCACAACGTTGGAGGGAAATGTTTTCTCTCAATATCCCGATGTCCGTTAAACTCAAACATCTAAAGAATCCAATATTGCCAGCTACTCGCGAGTTCAATGAAGAAAAAAAAAATCGAAAGAATTGATTCATTGACATCGAGGAAAGTCCCTCTCAAGTACATATTTTGTTGAAACATAAGTACATATATAGGAAGCTCTTATTTGAAGAAAAACCAAACAAACACTTAATTAAAAACTATCGTCTAGCACGTAGATAAAATGAACATCACTATAGTTTTTCCTAAATCCATTATATTTTTCGTGGATCTTCTCCTTTCATTTTTGGATGCAAGCAAGCTTTTTCTCAATCATATAATTATTTTTATTGTATATATATATATATATATATATATATATATATATATATATATATATATATATATATATATATATATATATATATATATATATGTATACATAATATTTCCATCAATTAATGTTTTTGTTGATTTTAATGCCGGTGGGTTTACGAGCTAGGCAGCACCAACTTTTTCTGAGTTCCTGTAAAGCCCTCAGTCTCAGTTTTTTGATTTTTTTTTTTAAAGGTTTAGGCATCATTTCGTATATGACGCAAATGTGCCTAAGGTGGGACCTCGCTTTTAAGATATTGAGTTGGTCTTTCGAAGTTTGGACGTTGGACGCACACCCCGTCGATATGCTCATCTAACTATGCCTTGCGTTTGGTCAAGCCCGGTTTTATTTGACCCCCCCAATCTTCTGAACAAACTCAAATCAGACCTACTTGGTGGTGGAGTAAGTTTCATGCAGGTTAGGCATACTCCTTTACTTGAGACCAAAACTCTTCACCCAGCTTGAGATATAGGTCATAGTTTGTGAATCGGACCTTTGCTGTAGGCCCAAATGCCCTGACCTTTGTGTAGCTCCCAGTTTTATACGTCGACGTGAGCTCATACTCAGATGGCTTACTACTTATATATGGATGCATGGTCATCACACACACACACACACACACACACACACACAGAGAGAGAGAGAGAGAGAAGCAGCATAATGAACTTGATTAACACAAAAAAGATATGAACCCACCTAGCAAAGCCATTTCTCTCTCAACAGGAAACGAGACAAAAGAAACCTACCTAGTACCAAAAGACTAGTATTATTTCACGCAAAACACCATGATGAAAAGCTTACCCTATTCTAAGATCAATTAAAGGTCTCTAGTCTGCTTATCGCACACCTAACTCCTGGCTTGCTTGCACTAACATGCACATTACGAGGCATTGGTCAACTACCTCATGGAAGGATCCCACCAGCACCACCACTACCAACGCCACCGCCAGCGCCACCTCCAACACCACCAAGACCGCCGGCGCCACCTCCAACACCACCAAGACCACCAACGCCACCTCCAGCACCACCAAGACCACCAGCACCACCAAGACCACCAAGGCCACCTCCAACACCACCAAGACCACCAGCCCCACCTCCAACGCCACCAAAACCACCAGCACCACCTCCAAGGCCACCTAGACCTCCGACGCCGCCAACCCCGCCGACACCACCAAGGCCACCAAGGCCACCGCCAAGTCCAGGCACGCCACCGAAACCACCAACACCCCCAGCCGCTCCGCCGAGCACTGGCAGTCCACCGATGCCTCCGAAACCGCCGACGCCGCCGAAGATAAAATTCTTCTGGTCATCGAGACCAGCAGCATTGTTGCTGGCCGGATTCTTGGCGTTTGCTGGAACTTGGCCTGGCACATTCCTAGCGTCAGCCAGAACAAGTGCCAGTGCTAGCACCGCGGACACCACACGCCACCTTGCCATCTCTCTATCTCTCTCTCGCTCGCTCGCTCGCTCTCACCTTCTCCTGTAGCTCTTGCCCTTCAGAAGGGTTTGAAGCTTCTTTATAGAGGAGGAGAGGGCGGTGGCAGCTCGGAGTAGTAAATGTGGACTTCATAACTCATAAACATGAGGCCGACGGTCTGAACTCTGAACCGACCTTTTATTACTACTGAATATTAAAGTATTTTTTTAATGTACACTCTGAAATTATATATCCTTGAAAATTCTAATACCGCCAAGAAGCAAACTGTTTACGATTGAAATTATCAAAATACTTATTAAAACCATATGAACTTGATTGATTTGTGATTGGGTGTGCCAAACTTAATTGGCCTTACTAAATTTCATTTTAATTAATTTGTAATTAATTGTGACAAACTTAATCGGTCTTACCAAATTTCATCAGCCTCATAGTACTATATAAAAACTGCTCCTGTAAATTGTAACAGATAGGCAGAAATACAATTCTCTTCTTTTTTATTCTTCTATTTCAACGTGCTTCTTTTGCGTAACCTGATGTCGTCTTCTCTTCCGCTTTTGCCGTGGTTGTCGTCGCTTGCAGATCCTCTGTTTCTCCTCCCTCATTTGGGGGGCAGCCGGGGCACCGGCCTCGTCGGCTTTCAAAGCCTCCTTTTTCTCATCGAAATCTTGATAAAATCATAACCTTCTTTCTTTCTTCTTTTTTTTCTTTAATTTTTTTTATTTTTCCATTATTTTTTTTGTTTTACTCTAAATTAAAAAAAAATCCTTAGTTCTTTATGGAAACTGACGGTGAGGGCTTCGTTCCTAAGAGACCTCTTCTTGAAGTGGCGCAGAACCGAGACTATGGGGATTTGCCCCACGCTGTTTCGATTGATTTGTGTGTCAAGTCCACTAGTTGACGACATCCACTGGACCTCCCTCTTCCCCTTAACCGCATCGACTAAAGAGGTCGTCTTCCGACCAGGAGTTTGTTAGCTCGACATGGTGTGCAGATTTCTCAGTGTTGTGAGATGTATGCAGATACAGAGGAGATGATTGATAATGTCCTCTTGAGGTGTCTCAGGGCCAGGGCGATATAGAGTAGATCCCCAGGGCTGTTGCCTCACCTAGTAGAGTCTGCACAGGATCTGATTCCTCAGTTGAGGGTATCCGCGAGGTGCCCTAGTTCTCGTGAGGTCGGAATTCGGCGGGTATACCTGGCCTACCACATATGGTTGGACAGGAATGCCAGTCTGTTGGAAGGTAGGAGGTCGCCTACATGGTTGGTGGTGGACAGGGCTATGCGTCAGGCAGGGGAGGTCACTTCTGCTACCACTTCGTTCTTTTCTGGGTTGACCGAGGGCATTTAGGGTATCCTATCCATTGCTTTAGCGACCAGATTTGCTCTTGTTTCTTGGGTGCCCCCACCTCCTGGTCATCTCAAAGTGAACTTCAATGGTAGTATATCGGCGGATGGAGTGTCTGGAGGTGTTGATTTTGTCATCCGAGATCATCTCGACAGACTGATTGCAACTGGAGGTCAGCGCACACCTAGTTTCACAGCACATGGGACAGGGCTTCGGACAACATGGGAGAGGATCTCTTATGTTAGGAGAGAGTTGGCCGCAGAGTGTGTGCACCTTGAAGGTGACTCATCGATCGTGATGGATTGGATTCGGAGAGTGGATAGGTATGGTGATGGCCATTCTCTCATCCGAGAGTGTTGCAGACTAATCCAGAAATTCAGGGAGGTTCAGATATTACATGTGTTCAGGAAGGCGAACAATGTTGCGGATTGGGTCGCCTCTTTTGTCGCCCGACACTCCGGAAAGTTTTTGTGGATATTGATAGGGGGCATACCCTAACTTTTGTACTTTTTACTTTTTCTTGATTTGGCAGGATGTACTCACATTAGATCTATATGAATTGCCATTTTTACTTAAAAGAAGAAGAAGAAGAGTCGTTCCACATCATCGGCTCCCTTGACCATTGCTGAAGCCCTCAGCGATGCCTCACGTTCAAAACCCGCCCAAAAAAAAGAGGCTCCTCTCCAATCTCACGTCATCTCCTTCCAAGCCCCAACATGATAAGCCCAAGCTGAAGGATCTGTCCGTGGAGCGGTTCAAGCGCTTGGGCGATGCCTAACTCGCGGAGGGTCCAATCGAGCCCCCTTCCCGTCCTGGACTCCGAGATTGCGAGACTCTGCCCCCAGACCGTCGCCTCCCCAGCCGTCCGCCTCCTTGTCTCCACCAACGAGCCGTACATCCTCGCGCTGGCCCTCGCCGAGAAGCTCGACGACCTCAACCGCATCGTCGCCGTCCGTGCATGGCGGGATCCAAAGGAGGAGGAGACGAGCTCCGCCCGCAACTGCGCCCGCCGCCTCCAATCCGCGGCCCAACCTTGGATTTCACGGCTTCGGCAACCTCTCCTACGGCAACGCCCTCGCCGCCGTCTTCGTCGAGGGTCTCCTCTTCCTTCTCATATCCGCACTCGGCCATGGAACTGTGGAAGCCCTGAGGCCTCTCTCGCTCTCCTCCTCACTTCTCCGAGCGGTTTGCTCTTCCGGCGCCGGGGGACGGCCTTCGGGTGGTCCCTCGATCTCTATGATGCAATCCTCTTCCTCTTCTATTTTGCCGACTGCTAGGTTCTTCTTCTTCTTCTACGGCCTTCTCTGATTATTTGTTACGTTGCACACAGTGCCTGTTCCACCGGAGACGAGGAAGTTAAGCTATCGGAGCACTAGTTTCCGGTGCTCCTGTTGAGGGAGTTAAGCTCCCTAAGCACCCGCTCCCAATACTCATGTTGAGGGAGTTAAACTTCATGAGCACATGCTTTTATTTCTCTGTGTCGGTGACCTCCTTCTCTACAGCATCGTTGAGCATGAAGCAGGGCATCAAACTAAACGTCAGAAGCTTCGCTGGCAAACTTGGCGAGTGTGGTCTCACTCCAAACTCCAGTAGCAGCACGTCAAATTGTACCATCAAAAGCTTGGCAGGTAAACTTGGTAGGCGCGTTCTCACTCTTTCACCAAATCTCAGCACGTCAAACTGTACCATCAAAAGCTTGACGGTAAATTTGGCAGATGCGGTCTCACTCCATAATACCAACAGTAGCGCCCCACATTGTATCGTCAAAGCTTGGCAGGCACGGTCCTGCTTTCGATCATAGAGTCGTACATCTGCATGGCACCGCCCCAATTCTCAATCTCCATCTTTATTTGCTGCCTCCGACTCCATCATCCAATTCGAGATCTTTTGGTTTTTTCTATGGTGCCTTCGTCTACGAGCATCGTTGAGCTTCGGTTGCCTTCTCTCTGAAATTTATCCTCGCTGCGAACGTCTTCACCAAAGCTTATCCTCCAGATATTTTTCGATCTCTTGTTTCCAAACTCAAGTTAGTGTTCACTTTACCATCTTGAGTTTGAAAGGGATGTTAAAATTATATAATTGATTAGGATCTTGATTGATTTGTAATTAATTATGTCAAATTTAGTCGGTCTTACTAAATTTCATCTTGATTGATTTGTGATTAATTGTGCGAAACTTAGTCGGTCTTATCAAATTTCGTCAGCCTCATAATACTATATAAAGGATGCTCCTGTATATTATAACAGACCGACAAAAATACAATTCTCTTCTTTCTTTTTTTTCTTTTTCAACAATATTCTTACCCACCAATATCGATATATAAAAAAATAAAAATATACGTGTAAATAATAAATTCATCAGGATATGTACGTAATTTTAAATATTTATAAAATATGAATCAAGTACTAAAAAATAAATAGAGAGAGTAATGGCTCTTCAATGAAGAGCACCGTAGCAGAGCAGAGTACCGCCCTTATGGTCGTCAAGGTGATGGGCCCACTGCTGTACAACTGCGATTTGGGCCGTTTGTTATGGGCGCCTTTGCCTTTATACTTTCCTGTTGGGAGCTGCTGGCGTCCGGGGAGACGAGCTGCCGTGACGCAGTTGTAAAAGATAGGGTCCAGATTTGGCCTGTGGATTTTTGGTACATTAGGTGCAGCCTTGTGTTCGGGCCTCCAGCCGCAGCCACATGAGTGGGTCCAAGCACTTGAGGCCGACCACATATGGGCTCTGGCTAGCGGACCCAGGTAATCGAGTGCCAAGACAAACCCTTTTTTCAAAAGTTCTCACTTTTCGCATGCCGCATGACATGAGGGGCCTGTGCTTCGTGACATAAGCATCTCCAACCCTCGAAGATCATCTTAATCTCACCAATCTCGTTGCCATATGCCAGGTGAGCATGCCGGCGATGAAGGAAAAGTTTTGGCATCAAGATTGGTCCTCATAGCATCTCCAACCCTCGAAGATCATCTTAATCTCACCAATCTTGTTACCATATCTTGGGCGAGCATGCCGGCGATGAAGGAAAAATTTTGGCATCGAGATTGGTGCTCATAGCATCTCCAACCCTCGAAGATCATCTTAATCTCACCAATCTCGTTACCATATCTCGGGCGAGGATGCCGGAGATGAAGGAAAAATTTTGGCATCGAGATTGATCTCGATAGCATCGCTCTCAAAGAACTTCGGTCTTGCAATTAGGTCATTCATGTATATTTGCATGGCCTATTGATTGTTTAGTTTTCATAGCATTATAATGCATAGTATCTTATATTAGATGGGCCTCATGCAGAATTTCAACTCTAAACTAGGCGATATATGGTCACAGAAATTGCTTAGCCTTGAAGTAGTTGTATGTACCTTTTTTTAATGAGCAAAGTAAAAGTTATATATATATATATATATATATATATATATATATATATATATATATATATATATTATAATCAATATTTCAGTACACATCCATCGCTTCATATTTATATTATTCTAATTCTAGTTTATCCAGAATAGTAGATTGAATTGAAATAAGAAAATGGTGTGTGTCTACTCAAACTACGCCTCTCGGTTTGATATTAGACTCTCAACAAAACAACTTTTACCACTCAATATCAACCCAAAAGTTATAGAATTTGAGTTTTAATGTTGTGAAGGCCTCGACCAAGAAGGAGATCTAAGGTTTGGATTTGTGTGTCTTGGCACGAGCTTTCCGACTATTAATTGAAAGTGATGCCCCTTGCCTTGTAGTTTCGTGTTTTGATCTTGAAACAATTTGGTTTCATTTAACTTTTCTAAGTAATTTATAGTCATTTCCAGTATATCATTCTTGAAATTACCAATTTCAGTATTAAACTAAAGAGGTTCTATTCCACTGTCACAGCCATCAATGTATCAGGTGCTATCTGTTGTTATAGGAGCGACAGGAGATCCGAACTCGCTGCGTGCATCTTAATTTACAACAATTCAGATTTTTACTTAAAATAGTTAGTCGAAATATATTATTTGAATTTTTTGATTTTATATAAGTATCCAAAATCTATCCAGCTAATAATCGATATAAGACTAAATGTATATCAGAGTGATGGATTGGCTCAAACCTAGCCATTAAAAAAGCTTCATTTTTTGTGCCAGCGAGTCCAGTTTGGACGATCGAAACGTCGTGATGTATATTTTCTAAAAATTGGAACAAATCAACTTGTATGATTGGATCCTATCCATCGTCCGATTCATGAAAATTGTTGTGGCAGGCGAAAATTTAGTGACCTTGCTTCCATTCACCAAAAATAACTGGACTCAAAGGTCTCTTGCTGTCACGTACGGGTGTACAACGATAGCTTTTTATGCCAATTTAAAAAGCGATAACCTCCATCAAACGAAAAAGAAGATACCAATTGGACGGCCGAGGTGTGATATCACGGTAAAGGTACGCTACCTTGTAACTTTTCTTGAGAGCACTAATCTTTTATGGCGATATGATTGGATGTTTGTGTCGAAGTTTTAGCAACGAGCCATTGACCGTCACTGTTCAGTCTGTTCACGGATACAAACGAAGAGATCAGGCTGCAGCTCGGGCTGGTGAACCCAAAGTACTGAACCGACCCGGTCCAGCCCCAAAAATCAGGACTTAGCAAAAGTCCATATCATGCCAGAGAAATTATATCCTACATTACATGCACCAACTTAGCCGTGCACTGTACCAATCACTTCAATTCCTTCCATTTGTACCAACTAGCTAAGTTGGTGAAGTCCTTTGATATTAAAAATAAGAGACCTAGGTTTCAAATCCATTTGTATCATAATCTTTCAAGAGGATTCGTGGCATGTCAAGCTCCGATAAAGTTCTTTGCTTTGCATCGAATTAAACCACATGCTCCACCGCTTTTGCTATCTATATAGAAATTCTACTTTCTATTTGAGTTGTAAGAGAAGAAAAAACTTGGTTTGATAGTTATCCATCTCTTGATGAAGACCATCGGATGCTGCAAACATTTTGCAGTGCAAACCCGCACACTATGGAGGATTCAAAGTTATATAACTAGCATTGTGCGTCAACCAAACCTAGCTCCGTCCCTCTCTCGAATTCAAACTTCAATGGTGGACATTCCACTGCACGGCATTAAATAATTTCGTCTTGTTGCTTGACATGTTGAAGCCTTGAAAGAAATACAATGCCATCCTACTAGTATCCAAAGAGTGACATGTTGAAGCCTTGAAAGAAATACAATGCCATCCTACTAGTATCCAAAGAGTGACATGTTGAAGCCTTGAAAGAAATACAATGCCATCCTACTAGTATCCAAAGAGTGACATGATTGCTGACGTTTTCCTCCAAGTAAGATATATACTAGTGCATGGATGTTGCAGTTCTTTTTATCATCCCTCTCTCTCTCTCTCTGTCCCTCTTGTGCTTCGTCCGGTGCTGTTGCATGTACTCGCTGAAGAGGGCAGTGCTTGGAGTTTGCCCTTTTTATGACACCCCTCCCCTCCCCTCCCGTCACAGATGCTTCATGTTTTCTCCCACGGAGGAATTAGCTTTAGCTCGGATAAAGCTGGCCGTAAGGGTTATACTGAGAGCAATTAGAGCCTAACCCATCACTCCCTGTAGCTGGCATGGCAATTGGCAAGCATAATTATATACTGGGCCAGGCTTTCTAGGCTAGCCCCGGCCACATTTTACATTGGCTAGATAATATAACCATGGAAACTTTGTGCCGCTGGCTCGACCATATATACCATGATTCATGTCACAAAAACCATTGCGACAAGAGTTGAATCCTTCTTTGCTGCAGGCACATATTTTGCATGGATTAGAAGATCTGGTTCCAAAATTATTACTGCTGCGAAGCTAATCATCGACTTCCACATAGGACCGGCGGACTATTTAGCCTGTGATCTCCAACTTTTTCATTTTATTTTTTGGAGCAAAGTTTGTGTTCGTTTTTGGGCTATCCTGTGTGTATTCCAATCTAATCTTGGTACTTCAGGGTCAGGCCAAGCTTGAGCCTAGTAGTATGAAGCATTGTGCTGAGTTCCAATGGTAACTGGTATTGGTGTGATAAATTAGAGCTCTCAGCAACCTCATGTAGCTCCAAGGCAACATTAAATTGGATCCAGCTTTACTTTCTGACGGTGGAAATCCTGCAAAACTTAATGACATGAAGACACCATACGCATATATAGCTTGGTTGTCCGATCTGTAATCTGGAAATTTTTGGGGACAGCAGCCATATTTTCAGATCATATTTTTTGCTGATGAGAGGACTTGGTGACTAGTTTTGTCAGACGATTCAATGGGAAACGTCGCAGGGTTAGAGAACCAAAGTAGTCATTCAATAAAAGGTGACAAGCTTATGATGAACCGGGAATTAAGGAAGTGATGAACATCTGATCAAAACACAGAACTACGTAAGAGGGCACGCGCGATGGACGGCTCTCTTTTCTTCTGAAAAATGGCAGAATATAATGGCTTGGAAAATCGGTGGGGCGAACTTGCAGGGACCTTTGGACAAAGATTTAATTCATATGGTAAAAGTAGTACGCATTGGGCTACCGAGTACCTATCAAGAGATTTCTATATGCACACTATGCTATGTAACCTGCTCTTTTCTCTCTTTTTTGGAATGATTGAAATTAAAACTAGATATATTCATGGAAGTCAGAAAATAAAACAGTACAAAATTTGACCGAAAGATCATATAAGGTATTTCATAATATGGCCATCCAGTCGTCAGCACCGTTAATGCATGCTGCTCTTTATTATTTGCTTTGCCTTTTGAGGTTATTGCTTGACTAATACGATAACGATCCATCTAACGAGATGCATGAGCTAATGAGATGGTTTTGCGCGATTAACATGACATAACATAACGGTGAGATTTGGTGCCTAAAATGGAACATCTTTTTGCGAGCCGATAGGACAGCCTTGCCCTAAGCTTATACTCAAAAAGCCGAGTGCAGGAAGCTGAATGTAAAATTCTCTTTAGAGGATAAAAAGAGGCCTAAGATTGTATAAAGTACTGAACTAATGAGGCTGTCACACAAAACTAGGTTTCCTTAGCATGTTCCAAGAGGAGAAAGCGATGCACCCACCCTATTGGGGCAAGGGGCTTTGTGAATGAAAGAGCCCCAGCCCCAGCCCCAACAAAGCAAAGAAAGGGAGAAGGCCTAAGGCCGTGGGCCCAGCCGGTTCCAAAGCAAGGGAGCTCCAAATCAGCATTTCACGTTCGGAACCAGCTTGCTTTTGCCCTCCTCCCCCCTTCGAGGTCCTACAAAAGCGCAGCAGAATCCCTTCCGACTCCAGAGATAAAGAAAGATTCAAAAGAAAAAAAGAAAAGAAGAAAAATTTACCACCCGTCCAACAACAACAAGGCCACATATAAAAGTAGTCAAAAACTACCCCAACATTGCCATTCTTTGCCTTGGACCCCACCTCGATCCCCTTCAACCCCTCGCCCCTCTCCCTACTACTTTGCCTTTCTTCTCCTCCTCCTTCTCCTCCTCCTCCACCTCCAATGCCTCACCTCTTCCTCTTCCTCTTCTCATTATATACCAACACCCCTTTTTATCCCGTATCCTAGCTCCTCCTACCATGCAAGCCACCTCTTGCTGTGAAAAGAAGAGAGTGGAGGGGCTCTAGAGGGAGAAGGTGAAGGAGTGGGGAGAAGAGAAAGAAGGGACGAAGAAGAAGAAGAAGAAGAACGAGAAGAGAGGAGAAAGATCGACTAAGGGATGGTCAAGTCTGCTAGGTCCCTGAGGGCCTTGGTTAGTGGGATAGCGTGCTTGTTTTGTGTTGCGATTTTGGTGTCTGTGGCGATAGAAAGTGGAGGAAGCACAAAAGCTGCACCACCAATGGCTGCTGCTGCTGCTGTGGGGAGCTTGATGAGCTTGGAAGGGTCATGGACAGATAGGCCCATTGGTCAGATGAATTCAGACCCTCTCTTCGCCAGCAAGCGAAGGGTGCCCAATGGGCCTGATCCCATTCATAACAGGTACTTCTATCTATATTCCTATTTGGAGTTCTTCATAACTTTTTCTACGATATCTTAGTTTTCTTTTCCATCATCTTCGTATGATCGATATGTATGAACCTCTTTACAAGCACTGCATATTTATCAAGCAAAAGAAAGCAATCGACTTCGATGAAAGTTCGAGGTTTGCTATTGCTGTTTTTCCAGACTTTGAATGCTCTGTCTCGGAGTAGTTCGATCAGACATTTTTGAATTACATTGCCTGAACCTTTTTGTTTTTTTTGGGGGGGAATGCAGCATGTAATAGAGATTCCAAGAATGAATGCTACCATCTTGCTGATCGATTTTCCTACTTGTTTCACTTAGAAATGGATGCTTGATATATGCCTATATGGAATGGCGTTCTTAACATGAGAGACAACCAACAAGTTTGGTTCGAGGAGTATTTTGTTCTCCTTGAATAGAAACTTCCACTTGATAGCATAAATGTGACATGGATCTCATCTCATGAATCATTATTATAAATGATTTGGCATGTCTTTTTCTTTTTCTTTTTTTTTTGTTATCTGCGCTGCTCCAGGGACCCTGAGCAAGACTGCCATGTTAGTTGTCAAGGACCTACTTTAGAGGCTTCGTGGGTCCGGTCATACAAGTTTCAGAGTCCCTAGCTTTGTTGCTAGCCTGCTAGTTCAAAATAAAAAGAAGAGAAAAAGAAAAGACGGTCTCTCTTCACTTTATTCATCACAACCCACATTCCATAATCATTCTTATCCTCACAAATCGCTGCAACAAAAGCAATTGGATACTGCAAACAAGATAAATTTATTCTCTGCAAGCCACTTCTAAAACCTTAAAAATCCTGGATTAAGTGAAGAAAGGTAGTATAGTATAGGATGATTTGATTGCCTTGTGCATGCAAAACGTCGCACATCATAACAAAATCTGCATGGATCCAGCGAACAGAGTGCACATAAAGTCACTTCTAATTATTACTTAATGGAGAGTTCTAATGGTCATCGATAGGGTGTCACCTGAATTCAGGAATTGGCATGGAGTGTTGGCTGCTGCTGTTCCATGGCTAACCACCATTCTGTGAATGTGTTTCGCAGGAGAGCGGGGAAGTCGTCGAGGCCGCCGGGCAGAGCATAGCGGCGCACCGAGGCATGGAAGCTTCGATTGTGGGGGAAGACGGATTACGGGGTTTGGGTCTCATCTTGGATGTAACTATGAGTGGGGCTACCTTTAAACACTCATGAGATGATAGCCATAAAATCCTTGCTTTGCCCAAAGTGCTCTGCTTTATGAGGTGGTGTGGGGGGGTGTGTAAAGAGTCTTAAGCTTCCCTCGCACAAAATACGCGTTCAAGATTCTTAGACAAAGAAGGGAAGAGCTTTTTCAGTCACTTTAGTAGTCTCCTTCCTTTATTTTTGAGAGTGAGAGAGAGGGAGAGAAGGAGCTGGTGAATTAAGGGAAATGAGGATCTCTTGCATGCAGCATCCAAACAAACAGATTGGTTAACTATACAAGGAACAAAGACCAAGAAAAGTTCTAGTAGCAGCCACAATCACAAGGCTTGTGACAATTGTTGCCAATTGGGCTATCCTTGTCATGGTTTTTGGCTTCTTGTGTGATTGGTGCCTAATCCCACCTATTAAAGAGCCTTTCAATTTGTTATAATCTCACTTTATCTTTTGCTTTCATCTCTCTCTCTCTCTCTCTCTCTCTTTCTCTTTCTCTCACTTTGAGGATACTGTTTTGCATCACTAGGTGGGAGGACTGACCGGTCTAAAGTCCTTTCAAACTCGCTTAAAACATGCATGGGGACTCCTTTTAGTCTCGTAGTAATCATCTAATAAACAAACAGCGGAATAATGTTAAAGCATAAAAGAAAAGCGCCAAAGTGTGCATGGCTTCTACCATGCTTTTCCTACTGTTTCTTTCTCTTTTTTGCTTCTTTTCTTGCACTATTTTGAACGGACCGAGGTGCAAAGGCTCAGTCCAAAGCAACAAAGACTCGAAGGAGAGCTGTTTCCGCCACTTGGAGCTGAAGCCATTCTTGCCGCTATCTTTTAATTTAACCTGGCTGGGGTGGTAAAAGGTTGGTAACAGATGGCCACAAATACTTTTTTCCAAGCGACCAAAGGCTAGTAGTTCGCCCTTTTGTGAATAAAGGTTTGCGGATCAACAGGAAGCCATGCTCTGAAGTCTGAACTGTTGGACCTGACCTGCAAAGCTGGAAACCATCTGGGTCCACCAAAGCCAGCTTACGATTCAAAGTGGAGCCAACTTCACATGACTTGGTTGGCCAAAGACCATGTCATACACTGAATCATGTCCAAAGTGGATTAAAAATTGTCATCTCACCTACAATTAGCTAGTTTTCTTTTCTAGCACTGAAAATGGGCTGGGCTCGGGTGGGGCCAAACTTTACTTAAATCTGCTGCAGAGTGATAGAAGGTGTGCCCAAATCAAATGTGGGACCAATAATAACCTAATTCTCCAGAGCTGGAATTGGATGGGCTTGGGTAGAGATGTAATGTGATAACTCATGCGGGTGCGTGTTTAGTTCTAAATCGGTTATTTACTAGGTAGATTTTGTGTACTTATATAGGATTAAGGAACTTAAATAATACTTTTTAGTTATTTTTTTGGATGAGGTTCTCTATTGTTACAAATGATATCAGAGCGGACTCGACCCATGACCTAGTTGGATGGACTAAGAAAAACTGCAGCATAAGTATGTTTGAGCTGACCAAGAGCTGATCGTGGTGTTTGTGATTGGACTTAAATGGATTTCGATCTTTTGCCTTTGCTCCTACTTCTCTGCCTGCTCTTACAATAGTTCTATATCACTACAGACTGTAGACTAACTTAAACTATATAAAAATTCAAAGTCGTAGACAACTGCTTCCTGCTCTTGTTGTTCTTCAAGCAGCGCCTATGAGGACGTCGGGGCTTAAACGGAGGGAGTATGTGATAATCCGTGCGGGCGTGTATCTAATCTCTTATCGACTATTAGCTGGGTAGATCTTGGACATCTATATAGAATCAAGGAATATAAATAATTCCTTCCTGCTAGCTTTTTTGGGTGAGGTCCTGCGTTGTTACACTTAATCCTGACTTGGAGCTTAGAGTATGTCAAATTCCACATAGGATGTGAGCTTAGAGTTGGCTTAAATCACTTTCAAAAGAAGGGAATTATCTCATGAACCAACAGAAAACTAATCCGCAGCTTTACTTGGGCTTCAATTTATGGTTAGGACCTGGCAGTGTTTTGATTAACTTCTAATCCCTCATCTCTCTCTCTCTCTCTCTCTCAAAAAAAAAAAAAAAAAAAAAAACAAAAAAGTCCCTCGCGTGTATTTTATCACACTTGATCCTGCTTCTGCATACACTTGGTAATTGTTTTGTATGCAGTTATATCTAGCCCTACAATTTGCCAATAATCAGACATCAAATGGGCATGGAACAAGGGAACCATAGATTATCACCTCATCTATGTCTGGTTATGTCATGTCTAGAGGTCGAACAGGAAAGGCTGAGAGAAGAGGGGCGCAATGGATTTGGTCAAGGATTTGATGAATCCATAAATATACTAATTAATAATTGAGTCTATATATGAGATCCTACTTGGCCTGTTTATAGATCGACATCAGCTAGCATTTTGCTTTTAATTCAACTAAAGACCCTACAGGGTTGTTGAGTTTGATTTTATTGGATGGAGATCCAACCCATATATAAGGTCCTACTTGACCTGTTAGTTGCACAAGATGGGTTTTTGGGAGAGCCAGTTCATTTGGAGATCTGGTTCATGGGGTTTGTTCTCAGGAAAAATTCCAATCTCGTTCTTGGGGGCACCCCATTTGCAACCAGTTTATCACTTGGGGATGGAATTGGAGCAGTTTGTCCAAACAAGTTAGCTTATCATTTTTCATCAAAAAAAAAAAAGGTAACTTATCATTTGATCAGGAATCCCTTTCCTCGATGACACCATGTTATCCGAAGGAGGGATTAATAATTCATAACTTCCAAATAGTGCTAACTGCTTAAGTTTATAAAGTTACTACATAATGGATACTAATGATCTAGGTTAATTCTTGCTCTCACCCTAATTTCGATCATTTCTTATTTTATCTTAGTTTTATTGAAAAAAGAATATATATCTATAAGGAGGCGAACAGTGCGGCCGACTGAATGACCTTCTTGCAACTCATCATGATGGAGGATTTTTTTTGGGACAACCAAGCGAGACTGTTCCTTTTTCTCTTCGTCAGTTTATTTTTTCTGATTTTGTTAGCTACACTAATACATATTTTATGTGAGTCGCTATTATACAAATATATATATATATACACACACATGTCATTTTTATGAGACATGGCTTGGACTAAAGTCATAAACCTAGCTTCAAATATTCAACGGCAGTTCCAAGATTTCTACTGTGCATATCCTTTAGCGTACCTCGAATAATAACCAAGTTAGGATTTTGTGCACCACGTATGGGAATGGGTGGTTCATGAAATGCTTTATTGCTTATCTTACCCCTAGCTACCCTTAGAAAACTGGGTCAGAATAGGCGAGGAGGTACAGCGGGTACACAAAATGTTTTACAAAGCAATGGAGAAGCATGCGAAATATTATAATGGAAGCTGTCAATTCATGTAATTGCAATGGCAACAAGCTTTTTTTTTCAATATATAAAATCCGAGATATTGGTCGGTGCGATATATTCATTTCGATGGATGTTTTTCAATCATTTTTTACTTAGATAGATATTTTTAAGAAATAAATTCTGAGACCAATGCTTAAAATAATCCATAATGAGTGAATTTATTTATAAATTGAGATTTTAATATTTTAATCTAAAAAATATTGGGGGTGATGACTGAGATATCGAGATTTGAGCGATAGAGTCTAATTTAAAAAATAATATGAGTCCCTTCCACGCAGCATGGAGCTCGGCCCGAGGCACACGACAAATTCCTCGATCGACTAATATTAACCTGGTATCACTAATTTCTCTGAAACTGCAGCAGAATTAACTACTCCACCCCGAGTACATGAAACTATGGAGCTCCATCAGGTTATTCTCTTCCTTTCTCGGCTTTCCATCCCTCTCCAAATGGGAATCAGCTTCCCTGTTCCCTTCCTCTCCCTCCTCTCCAGATGCGAATCAGCCCAACTCTCATAGCATCCCACCTGCTTGCACTTGGATAGCAGTGCAGGTTCATCAAGTGGTAGATCTTGTACTGCTGAGTAGACAGTGACATCACTGTATGCAACTGTACCTTGTGATTAAAATGAGAACGAATGCATATTCTGCTTTTAAATCAAGAATGGAATTGTTACGAAAATCGAGCAAGGATTGCTTCTTCAGAAGATTACTTCATTTCAGTTTTTTGTTGCGCTCAAGAACCTTATTTAATTCCTCCTTATTTCTCGTAAACACAATTTCTTAATCAGAATGGTCAGAAGTTTGGTTGTAATTGAGCTGCAAAGTGCTTATGCGCCTATTTAATGTTCAGAAAGGTGGGAAACCATCTCTTTCGATGCAGAGGTAAATAATTAATAACTTATCATTTGTGTAATGGAAGTCTCTCCCAAGTAATTATGATGTGCTTGAATTGCAGGATAGACTTTCTCAACAAAACCATGGAACCTGGTCTGACTGGGCAGGAACTTGAGTGCCGAAGACAACCTCTGAATCTGACGAAAGTTAAACTGTTTAAAAGATGAAATCAACTGACATGTTTCTGGAAAAGATTTGTGTTTGGAATTAGTTTTTACTTCAGATTTGAACTTTAAATCAGATGTGTAATTTACAATAGCTGATGAAGCATTCAAAGTTACATTGCAGTTGAAACAATGCCATGGTGTAGCTTGGATGACATTGTTTTCCCGACAAAATAAAAGTTTTTGAGTTGTTTTTGGCAAAGATCTGATAGTTGTTATTGTTGTAAAGCCGATTTTGGTGCAATTTTCTGGCTTTCCATTTCATTAGTTTCTTTAATTGCAGGGAAACCTAGAAGGGGTGGTTCTTTATTCTTCTTTAGCCTTCATGCTGATTCCACCACAGATCCAAGCAGTTTTGCCTGATCATAGAAGGCGAGACATGCTCTGCAACAAAATGGATTCTTTTGACAATTCAAGCAGGGAATTCATGGACGGGAGTGCGCTCTGCTCACAATGGACTGCTGCAGGCAAGTGTGAACCAAGGAATAAAATTTTATTTGTTTTGGAAAAGCTGCAGCTCATGCCGGTTAATGCCCTGAATTCTGACCCTCAATGTTTGCTTTGTTATTATTCTTCAGGTGTACATCACATTAAAAGAACCAGACAATTCATTTGAAACTCCAGTCAAGTTCAATCTCAAAAGAAAAGAAAGAAAAAAATGAAACTCCCAGTCATTTTCTTTTGATTAAGATCAAAGCTTAACCTGATCGAAGGCTGCAGATTTTGCTGGTGGGGCGCAATCCTATGCTCTACCCATGTGGGAAAGCAATTTTGGAGGATTCTATTGGTGAAGGTTCCTAGGAAGTTGCCATCCATCTCAACAAAGAAAAATTGAATTAGCTCTAAGTTCAATTGGTTATGTTTTTACCTTCTTTATTAGAGTTCCAGATTGGTAGATAGGACCATCACTTTTTCAGCCAAAAGAAAAATAAATTTCACGCTTGTGATCACTAGAATTTGCTTTCATTTATTTATGATTGATTTTGGTTGTCTTGCATGTCGTATCTTCTCCGGTGCCATTGAAAGAAGAGCATCAGATTTTCTTTTTTGGGGGGGAAGATATAATTTGCTTCCCTGTACTCTACCGGAGTTGTACCTGGCCCCTGTCAACTTTAAAAAAGTCTCACACTGGCTCACAAATTTACATTTCTGTTCCGATTTGGCCGTTCCGTCCATTTCTCCACCGACACAGTTGATAACCATGTTCAAATGACCAACATGCGAGCTGGCCCAGTCCTTAGGCGACTGAGGCGGTTGTCTAAAGCTCCGGCCCAAATAAGGCCCACCGTAGAGAATGCCTCAAAGATAAAACAGAAAGAAAAAAGACCTTCCTTAGTAAGTTCGTCTTAAGCCAGCCCACTATGGAGAAATCTCAAAGACAGAAAAAAAAAAGACTCCTCTTAGTGAGTTCGCCTTAGCCCCCCAAATGCATTAAACCGCTCCTGCTTCATTATATTTGAGAAAGACTTTCCTTTCTTTCATTCTTTCCCAATTCTTGAGGAGGGCGAGCCCAATGTTTGCCATATGCTTTGCTAGCTTTGCCTCCCCGTAGCCTCTATTATCAGCTGTCCACCACTGCCTGCCCTTTTGTCTTCTCCTCTGCCGAGGAGATTGCCTGCAAGTGCAGATGCTTGTCTCTGCATCCAAACCTCATTCCATACTCTATGTCATCACCATCACCAACACCACCACCACTAGTGCCATAGTCACCACCATCAGTTGTTAAGCCATTACTAGTGGCTTATATGTTTTGAACTTAAACAACATTGATAGTTTAGAAAGAAATGGATACCGCATACAATACTGGTTTGCATTTCTCCAGCAAACCTGCCTTGGATCTCCTGTCTCACACCAAGTCCAAAAGAAAGCCTGAAAGTGGCTGCATCTGCTTCTTTCAAATGTCAATCACAAGCGTATTGAGCCACTAATACGAGGGTTCTGTCTCCCTATATCTGCCCTCTATGCCTGTCAACGTAACATTATTTTGTGTAAGACTTGTATCCAAGATAAATCTTCTCTAAGACCAGATCTCACAAGGGAAAATACAGGTAGTTTAGGAGTCAATAGAGATGCAGTATCACTGCTTGCATGGACGAGGAAAAGCTTGCATGAACTGTACAACTCCTTAACGGCTTATAATGGTGGTGCATGTGTGCTCATGTGAGTCCACCAATGAGTAAATTGTTTGTCAGGAAATGTTCAGGTTCTATTCAAGCACAAAAAATTTTCAGATGGAAGCATCTTGAGGAAAAAAAAAATCAATCTACAAGCCAACTACAGATTACGAGAAGTGTTATGTTACATCCATGATCATGAGAAGCTCTTGTATCCATGCTGCAGCTAGGAAACTATTTGCTGGAAATCTTTTCCTATACCCTCCATAAAAAAGTAGCTCAAACTATCAAGATTTGTGGTTTCTCGCAATTATTGATCATATGAATTCGGAAGCTATGCACTAGAAAGGTGTTTGAATGTATACGGTCTTGCAAAGACTGTCATTTGCTAGCAACAATCAAGATACCGTGTAAAAATATGCATACTTTATTTGGGAATATTAAGTTTAGAACATAAATTTCTTAGATTGGCATCAGTTTTTTATAAGTTGGCTTGTTTTCATCAGTTCCAAATAGGAGAATTCATTCTCTTCATCTTCCTACAATTGATTTTCCGTAGTGGGCTGCATGGTTGGAAAATTACAAAAGAAGGCAGAGGGAGAAACATCGTACTTACAAGCTCAATGAAAGTGAAACTTCATGCTATCAACTTGTATGATGAAAATATTCACACCATAGGTTGAAGGTCTGCTATCTATATATAACATGACCATGAGCAACACTAAAATATGGCTGCCTTTTGTCCTAATTAGTTGGTTAGTGTCTAATAAATGTCGAATACTTTCCCATGGTCAGTGGGGCTTGGTGCCTTACAAGTGGATCCCTCTACATGGATCCCCATATATTATAAAAATGATAATCAGGGATTCCATGAGGTTCATGACTGCAATGTTCTTATAAGAATCCTGATAATTGATAATAAAAATTGGAAAAAATGGCCTCACTCTCAACCTAGGCACAAGCCCCTACGACTAACAGAAAAAGAGGCCTCACAAATCTCCAGTAAAGAGAATAAGAAGTCACACTTCTATTTTTCTCATGAGCACCAAACTTGCCATTTTCAAACATGGGACCTCCTCAAGCTTATACCACTCAAATACAGTTTTCCGGTAAATGCACACAAACATACGCATGACTACAATAGATCGTGCACGTATTACAGATAATGTAAGATTACAGATGGAAAGACGATATATAACAGAACTTGTTATAGTATCAAAAATCAGCAACCCTTTATAAGGGCATTAACTGCACTAGCATTTGGCATGAGTATATGCATGAGGTGCTCTAAGTTTGTGATCAGCACCATATCGACACTCCATCTTTGATGTACATGTATTTGAACAGTTATATACACACTCCTTATTGTTAGTGTTTTAGTTCATCTTTGAATGATATCTTCCATTTTAGGCACCTAGCAAGAACACCTATAACTTCCAAGGCAGCACTTAGGGACAAGAAGCCTTATTATCTTAGCAGCCTATTGGAATTTACCAAGCTGGTGATAACGGATCATTTCGGACTATCTTTTTTTTTTTTTTTGGTTGAAAATAAAGGACTATCTTTTTAGACTATGATGTTTTGTAAGTGAGCTACAAAGATTTTTCTTTTTTCTTTTTCCTTGTTTTTGTTTCCCAGTAAAACTACATGAGTGATAAAACTGCTCAACATTTATAGCATTTGATATGTAATTTTCAACAATAACTAATAGTTTTATAGCAGCATATTGAAGTATTACAGAATATCAAAATATTTAATTTAATGTCACTATAATATTTTTAAACTAGTTTTACTACATGCATTTTGCAATTCAAATAGAAGGTTCTCAAACAAAACCAAATAGTTCTTTAACAAATTATGAAAACTCTAACTATTCCAGATACAAAAATGCAACATGTAGCCTCTAATTCCGAATTCAATGTGATCCCTTCTAAAGGAGCCTGATTGCCCCACAAGAGCAATTAGATGGCTGTCAGACACAACATATTCTTGTTCAGGGAGTTTGAACTTTGAACGAAGATGCCAAACTATTCCTACTCAAATACATGAGTGTGATTTTTCCGCTCACCAATTGCTGCTCCAACATATAGAATCAAATAATTTGGTATATGACACAGTGATAGGAACTCCATGCTCATGACAGATCAAAATAACCAAAAGAAAAGGTTCAAGAAAAAGATTAATTTAAAAGATCAACCACTAGCATAGGAATAATCAAACTCTGAATAGCGTGAACACATCAAAGTAAATACCTCAAGAATATCTGTTGCAACTTCACACAGAAAAGGAATATGTTTGAATACCCGAACAACAAAAGACAGGTAAACACAATAGTAGTAGAAATATGATATAGTAAAGGACAATAAACTTACTATCTAATGAAAATACTGGCAAAAAAAAAATAATATGAAACAACCCTGCACAAAAGCTCTAACATCATGCAGCAAAAAAAAATAAATTGAGAAGAAACAGCAACAATTAGTTTCATCCATTTTGGGAAACTCTTGTCGACAAGTTTGAACAGAGACAAAAACAAATAGAGCCAATCAATTCTTGAAAAGATGTCTACTCTGATTCCCACTATTCATCTCAAAAGCCCCTAGAGAAAAATATAGCACCAATTATTTGTAATCAGTATATAATTGAGTAGAAAACCCAGATGATTTTGCGTACATAGTTTTTTTAGCTCCACGTCCTCTATCCATCCCAGACATTACCACAGGAAGAGATCTCACAAGTGAAATAGGAATTGATTCAAACAAAAATAACCAGGTCCATCAGAGAAATCCCTAGAAGACAAGATCCAATAAGAAACAAATTCAAATAAATAAACATAGAGATCTTGGTGGTTTCTGTGTCAATATAGCATTCAATCCAGCATTCATATTTGATATGGGATAAAAATTTCAAAAGCTTAGTAAGCACAAATAGTACCTTAATGCCAAAACAATGTCATTTTTTATAGTATATTTATTGCTTTCTTTTCTTACTAGTAACCCAGCAAAAAAAAGTGCATTCTAAAAGGAAAGACAATTTTTATAGAACATCATAGATATTATTATAATTAATTAAGGTAAATTAGATATAAAAATACTTTATCAAAATATTGAACCTAAATTGTCTGCACAGAAATGCATATATAACTATACGTCCCCCAACCCCCTTCCCACCACATATAAAAAAGGAAGAAGTCACATATCATGGCACAGACAAATTCAAGAAATGCAAAAAAACTGGAAAGATACAGCACAGGAGGATAGTTATCATTCAAGATTACCACTCATAAGGCTGCTTGAAAAGATATAGTACACCACAACCTTGACTACCACAAAATAGAGAGGTGGCAGGAAACCAACAGGAACCACCATCATCCATAATCTCTGCATTTTGGACATGAACAAGAATATGAGAACTTAGAAATTACCACTATCATGCCATACAGAAGAATAAAATATACTGCTGCCAGAAGAGCGAAAATACATTATCTTCCCTTATAACCTTGCAAGGACCACTAGATATCCATGTAGAAAACCCCAGATCAGTCTCAAACAGGAAATCCCTCTCAAGGACAGCAGTTGCAACCATGCAGAGCGCCCCCCACCAACAACATCAAAGACAGATGATAGTAAAAATAAAAAAAGATCTGCAAGATGATAGCGTAGAAGGAAAGACCAAAATTAATGTGCACGAACTGAAGTGAGAATAAGCTCGTAGAAAAATTCCTTCTATCCATTTTACAAATCCCTGCAAGAAATTTCACATGCTGTATAATTGTAGCCATGCTAACAAAATAAAGCCATAAAATTTTTACTCTACTAATTTTAGAAAAAAACTACAAGAAAGTTAAAAATGGCATGTGACAACAAAAGGAGGAGGAAAAAGAAACTAGATGACTCTTTACAGGAGCAGAAAATCAATTAGGTCTATCGACCTCAAATATATCTCAGAAACCCACTAGGGAATGAACAAACAAGATCCGCACAACAACAGGACCAATTCCTACAAAAAAAATATTAAGTGCCATTTATATTTAAATCAAATGATTATTATGAGATTTATAACTTCAGTTACCTCTACTCATCCTTAAGCAAGGTGTCAACTGCACGTAAAAGTTCAGATTTCATATGAATCATGATTACAAAAGGATTACAAAATCAAAGGTAAATAGGTTCCCAAAAGCACAAAAAGATATCATGATAGAACTCAATCACCAGCATTCTGAAGAAAGAATCAAACTTGATTTTTGGTATGATCTCTGGCCAAACATCATCAATATCTGGAAGAATTAAAAGGCAAAGAAACAAGCGCGCGCAATGGGTAATGTGAAGTCAGAACTGGTCATCAGATAGGAAGAAATTTGATTAATATCACAGTTAGATCATAAGAGTGGGATTCTACTATATATCTACAATCATTTACAAAGATAGGTTTCAGCAATTAAAGTTTCAAGAACCTTTCCCTGAAAAAACAAAGTTCTATGAACCATAGGCTTTGAGGGCTGAACCATCAAGAACTATTAATCAATGAAAAGAAAACAAAATATATGATTAAAACTTCTCAGCAGATATTACCAAAAACTGTACTACAATTGTTGGCTTTTACCTGAGAGCAAAGTGGCTTTTACCTGAGAGCAGATATCAAATATATGAAAGCAGATCACAGACAAATAAAATAAATTACACTCAACTAAGAACATTATTATGCAAAAATAGATAGCAATAACATATTAAAAATCAAAAAATAAAAAAGAATGCAAAAAATTGTAAACAGAAAATATCAGAAATAAAGACAAAGCAAACAGAAAGTAGACACCAAAAAAAATAACAAAGAAAATGTAAAACAGAAGTTGCAAAAAATAAAATAAGCAGAAATACAAAGCAAGGAATGCGGAACGGTCCCAAACCGGACGGTTCCGCCCGTTCCGAACCGTGTTGGTGGCCTATCGGTATAGTTCCGGCTTTGAAACTGATTCACTATGGGGAAGGGAGGGAGAAGGAGCGCCGCGGGTGTGCGGCGGAGGCCGCAGGGCCGCGTACAGAGAATAATATGATTAAGATCAAAGCATGTCAACAGATTGAAAAGAAACATCCTTCTAAGAATATTAGTTGGAAATCAAGGGGAAAACAGAGAATAATATGAAAGACATATCAACAAGAAAGTAAAACCTCCTCAATCACTAAAAGAATATCTCAAAGAGACTAGATACTTTTTCAACTCTGATTCCTGCAGAACAGTTAGACATGCTAACAATTCAATCGAAATAGACCAAGGGAATTTTTATATAATCATAGAAACAGTTAGTTCTATCAACCTATTTATAAGGAAAATGACATAACACCATTCAGCCAAATCTATTAAAATTGGCATAAAAACAAACTCTAAAAACGAAAATAAATCATTAAAACCACCAAGAAATTTAATAAATCACAGAGGGAAAGTCCCTGTTGGATCCCATTTAGTTAAAGCCCACATTGACAAATGTCTCTTGAATTTTTGTAAATTTTGATAATCACGAGGGCATAAATGGAATTTTACAATGGTGAAAAAACATCTTGATGGGGGGGTGACTCTTCACGGGTGTAGCCACCTGTGGCAGTTGGTCTCTGAAGAGGGCTTTAAATAGCCTGTGGGGACCCCTTCTCCAAACACACGCACACAGAGCTTCTCTCTCCAGAAAGTCATCTCTGATTAAATCAGAAACAATTACTGTTTGCTGTTGATCGTGGTTGCAGATCAAGCTTCACACATCTCGAAGATTCAAGATGGATTTAACAAGTCGAGGTATGATTCTATTTTATTAAAGCTTAATTTCATCAATGGTATCAGAGCGGGATTAGGATTAGATCCTAAAAATAGATCAAACCCGCATTGAGAGTAGACTAAATCATAATGATTAGAGAATCCATGTTAAACCCGATTATCAGGATTACATTACAGAATCCATGTTATTTAAACATGCGAAAATATTTTGGCCAACCGATGTGGGACTAAACTCCTATTTGGGGATGAGTCCCCTTGCCCAAGTTACTTAAGGAAGTGAAATTAATCTTGTCTAGGCGATGTGGGACTAAGCCCTTCACCCCGTTAATAGCATCCAAGTGGCATATGCGGGCCAGGCTTGTCCCTCACCCTTGGCACTCCCACCAAAGAATTAAAAAACCAGTACTGGCGCCTTGCAGAGGAGCGTCCACTCACCATGAGTCGGGCCCCACATTTCATATATGCATACGCTCTGGTTACAAGGCAAGCACTCCTTTTGTTAGAGTTGGGTGCCTAGGAAACAAGACGGGATCGGCGTACGAGTTAGAGTAGTTTTATTAATAGGAGTTTGAGAATAGAGGAAAGGAGTGGGGATAGCCGTTGGTCACACCAGAGCCCTGTTCTCCTTGGGCATATTTTCTTTACGAAATGAAACCCATGAACGTCATCTTCAGGAAGAAAATATTCATGGGTTCATGGGTTTTGCCGTTGCTTGGTCCGTTCGGAAGGAATTGGCGATAACAATGGCCGTGCCACCATGCAAAGAGAAGGGGGAGGGGTCTTCTTCCCGTGGGATTTTAAGGAGAAGGGGAGGGACGGGTCTTCACGCCGTTGTTTCCCCTCATCCTCCCATGTGGCCGGAGAGGCCACCGGCGAGCGCCCGCCAGCGTGGTTTGGGCTGTCGAAGTCATGGGAGGAGGCGGCCGCCGCCGCCGTTTAGGCAAGAGGGGTCACCGGTTTGGCCCCTTCTCCTCCTTTCCATCGTGGAGGAAGAAAAAAGCATTAACAGGCTTCGGGTTTTGGGTCGAAACCCGAAACCCGCATGTGGTTGGCCAAATATATGGGTTTTATAGTTAAGCCCCCGAAAGTATGTTATTTCACGGAAGGGTCTTCCATAAATTATTTGTGATCCCTATGAGAAAGTTTTATTGTATAAAGGTCCAAATATATATTTATTTTATTCCTTTACTAGAGTTTCATTACAGAATAGTACTCTGATAATTATGTATTGCTCCCTGTAATGAATTTTATTGCATAAATGATCCATTTAGAGGCCATTTTTATGATGGATCATAATTATTTAAATTGTTCATTTTTTCATGATAAAGGGGTGATACATGCATAAGACAAGCCAAAGCATCTTATGTAGGAAAAGATATAAAAATGATTAAATTTTTTGCATATTTGTGGTGACGAGGCAAAGCATCCCATAAATTTTTGAATGCTTTAATTTAATCAATAAAAAGGCTTTTATCATTTTATCACCATCTCATGAAATTGAACACTATCATACATAATGACCCAGCCCCAAAGGAAAGTCATTATAGAAGATTAATGATGGGATGAGATAATGTTATTAGTATGATATTTAAGTTGAAATCTTGTTGCTCAAAGGTCTTCAATTCTTCATTAATTATCATACTTAATGCATTAGTTTTATCATAAAGGGGTAAATTATGTAAAGTTAATTTTTGATTTGCTCACTAAATTGCTAATATGGGTTAGTAATTTAGATAACGTTTTGGTGTGATTGTAGCATGCATATTTATGGTAAGCATAAATTTTACAGCTTTATTTCCGACAGTTTTCTCTCAATCCACATCATGCATCCCAATACTTAATGGTTCAAATTTTTCAGAATGGAAAGAAAGGCTGACATTTATTTTAGGGTGCATGGACATTGATCTAGCACTTCGTGAGGATATGCCACCTGTCCCCACGGAAGAAGTTATGCCAGAGGAGAAAAAGTTGTATGAGAGGTGGGAGCGGTCAAACCGCTTAAGTCTTTGGCTCATACAAAATCATATCTCCAGAAAAATGAGTGGCTCAATTCCTGATTGTAAAACTGCAAAAGAATTCTTAACAACAGTGGAGGAGCAATTTGTGAGTTCACAAGAAAGCCCTTGCCAGCATTCTAATTTCAAGGTTTGCTTTCTTAAAGTATAATGATAATGGTAGTATACGCGAGCATATTATGGAATTGCATGATATCGCTGCCCAATTAAAATCATTGAAAGTAGATATATCAAAGACTTTTCTTGTACACTTTGTTCTTAATTCTCTGCCTATGGAATATGCACCATTTAAGATCTCATACAACACACATACAGAAAAATAGACTATGAATCAACTTCTAACCATGTGTGTTGATGAGGAGCAGAGAATAAAGCAAGAGAGGCAAGAAAGTGTTTATCTCACCTCTCATAAGGAAAAAGGACATAAGGAGGTTGGTGGTTCCAGTCATCATATTCCTATTAAGAAGAAAAAAATAAAAGTGTCAACCAAAGTGACTGACAAAAGGCAAATAAAGTGCTTCTTCTGTAGGAGACAGGGACATTTGAAAAAGGACTGCACCAAGTACAAGAAATGGCTCGAAAAGAAATATACTTTCTTTTCTTAGTATGTTATGAATCAAATTTTGTTGATATACCTCAAAACACATGGTGGATTGACTTTGGTGCTACTATCCATATATGTAAAACTTTGAAGGGATTGTTGAACAAAAGAATTCCAACAGAAAGTAAACAAAGCATCATTATAGAAAACAAGATGCGTTCACATGTGGAAACTGTTGTAACGTTCAAATTGATCTTAAAAGACTGGCTACAGTTTATACCTAGAAACTACCTTTTATGTACCTGGATTTTCTAGAAACCTAATATCTATTTTCAAACTTGTTTCTTTTAGGTACACTGTTTCATTTGGACCATCCTTTGTAAACCTTTGTTTCAATAATATTGTTGTTAATAATTGCTTATTAGAGGATGGTTTATTTAAATTAGACCTTGATATATCTTTTGAATTATCCCTTTTATCCCTGCAAAATAAAAAACATTGTGGATTAAAGCGTAGCATGGTAAATGAAAATTCCTCTATGTTATAATACCGAAGATTAGGGCATATCTCAATAAAAAAAAATCAAGAGATTAGTAAATAATGGAATTTTACCAACTTTTGACTATGGTGATTTTGAAACTTGTTTAGACTGCATCAATAAAAAGCAGACTAGCAAGTTAAAAAAAGGTGTCATAAAAAGCACAAGTTTATTGGATCTTATACATATAGATATATGTGGGCCTTTTTTGACCCCATGTTTTACCATTCATAAGTATTTTATCACCTTTATTGATGATTACTTACGCTATGGGTATCTCTACTTGTTGTATGATAAGGCCGAGGCATTAAATGCCTTTAAGCTTTTCAAAACAGAAGTAGAGTTACAACATGGTGAAAAGATTAAAGTCATGAGATCAGATAGAGGTGGTGAATACTATGGTAGGTATACTAAAACTGGACAACATTTATGTCCATTTGCTCGATTTCTTCAAGAGCAAGGTATAGTTGCACAATACACTATGCCTGGTACTCCTAATCAAAATGGAGTTGCAGAAAGAAGAAACCGAACATTAATGGAGATGGTAATAAGTATGATTAGTCACTCAACTCTCCTAATTTCTTCGTGAGGTGATGCCTTAAAAACCGTTGTGTATATTCTAAACTGGGTTCCTACTAAAGCTGTTCCAAAAACACCCTATGAAGTTTGGATAGGTAAGAAATCTAGTTTAAGACATCTCCACATTTGGGGGTGTCAAGCTGAGGCTAGGGTGTACAACCCACAAGAGAAAAAGTTGGACTTTAGAACCATTAGTAGTTATTTTATTGGTTATCCAAAAAAGTCCAAGGGATACATATTTTATTGTCCTAATCATACTTTGCGGATTGTGGAGACAAGGAATGCTAAATTCCTTAAATATGACCAAATCAGTGGGAGTATAAAACCTCAAGAAATTAATTTTGACAAAGAGTGAACTCTGTATGATGTGCAAGATTCAAATGAGCAGTCAATGATTCCTTCACCTATCATGAATAATGATTTAGAGAAGGATGAGTCTAATATTAATGTTCCATTTGAATCTGTGCCAGTTATCATTGAGAATGTTGCTCCAACTTTAGAACCAATGGATCAAGAAGCAACTTTAAGAATGTCATCAAGGATAAGAAGATCTCCAATTCCATCAAATTATATAGTATACCTTCAAGAATGCGATTAGGACGTCGGGAATGTCGATGATCCAATAAATTTCTCACAAGCCATAAATTCAGTAAATTTCTCCAAATGACTAAACGTTATGAAAAATGAGATAGATCTATGGCTAAAAGTAATGTTTAGAATCTAGTTGAACTACCTCCTGGGGCTACTGCAGTACCCTGCAAATGGGTTTTTAAAACTAAAAGAGACTCCTAGGGCAAGGTAGAGCGACATAAGGCCAGACTTGTTGCCAAAGAATTTATTCAAAAAGAGGATATTGATTATCATGAGACATTCTCTCCAGTTTTAAAGGACTCTTTAAGGATAATAATGGCCTTGGTGGCTCATTTTGATTCAGAGCTGCACCAAATGGATGTGAAAACTGCTTTTCTTAATGGTGATTTAGAGGAAGAAGATTACATGAAACAACCTGAAGATTTTGTTTCAAAAGGATAGAGTCATATGGTTTGCAAGCTAAATAAGTCTATATATGAACTCAAACAATCGTCCCAACAATGGTATCTTAAGTTTAATAACGTCATTTCCACGTTTGGCTTTGTAGAAAACGTTGTTGATAGATGTATATATCTTAAGATCAGTGAAAGTCAATTTATTTTTCTAGTCCTATATGTAGATGATATTTTACTTACTAGGAGTGATTTGGCATTGCTTAGGAAGACTAAGCAATTTCTCTCCAGCAATTTTGATATGAAGGATATGGGTGAAGCCTCATATGTCATCGGCAATGAGGTTTCGTAGAGATAAATCTAAGAAAAATGTTTGTCTATCTCAAAAAGCCTACATTAAGAAAATGTTGGAGAGATTTGGTATTAAAAATTTTAAACCAATCCCAGTGTCTATTGCTAAAGGCGAAAGGTTAAGTAAATCACAAATCTCCGAGAAATAAAATTGAAAGGGAGCATATGAAAGCATTTATATATGTTTCACTGTTTGGGATTTTAATGTTTACTCAAGTCTGTACCAGACCTGATATAGCATATGTTGTGAGATTATTGAAAAGATTTCAAGCTAATCCAGGTATAGAACATTGGAGAGCTGCTAAGAAAGTATTGAGATACCTTCAGAGGACCCAAGATCATATGTTTACACACAACAAATATGATCTCTTGGAGATAGTTGGATACTAAGACTCAGACTTTGCAGGATGTCCAAATAGTAGAAAGTCAACATCAGGTTATATCTTTCTACTAGTTATTGATGCAGTTTCGTGGAAGAGTGCAAAGCAAAAGATAACAGATGATTCAACTGGAGGCTAAGTTATTGGCATGCTATGATGCAGTTACACAGGCTATTTGGCTGAGAAACTTTATCACGGGCCTACAGGTCATTGATACTATTTCAAAGTCCATAAAATTATTTTGTGATAATTTAGCAGCAGTTTTTTCAATAAAGAATAACAAAATATCCAATAGAAATAAGCACATGGGGGTGAAATATCTTGTTATAAAGGAAAAATGTGATGACCATAAAGTTTCAGTTTAATACATCAATACTATGCTTATATTAGCATATCCTTTGACCAAAGCAATAGCCCCGGAATTGCATAAGGAGCATGTCGGTCAAATGGGCCTTTCTGTATAAATTGATTGATGTACTATTGTGCACATTTTAGATGGTTGTAAATCACATTTGTTGTATTTTCTGCTTTAATGAATTCATATGGTGTATGCATACTATGCAGCAGCTACGGATTGGGAATCAATGGATTCGGAAGCAGTGTCTCGACCTGACCGGAAAGTAGCAGAATTGTTGACCAAAGAATAGACTTCATAAAAAGTTCATTCATAAGGGTTTGGCTATGCGGGTTTAGTGATATAGTGATCATAGAAGGTTATACGCCAATCAACTGGGTGCTATTTCCGTCATGATTCGTATTATTATTCTCAAAGTAGTCAAACATAAAGTTTGCCCAAATTGATATCAGAATAGAAAGAATACGCGTATAAAGAATATAAAATTCAAGTGCTAAGAATATTTCACTTGTCAATATGGTCAAAGTGGGAGAATGTAGGGATCCCGTCAAGTTGTGACCCACATTGACAAGTGGTGTCCATATAGTCCAAGTAGGAAAATGTTGGATCCAATTTAGTTAAAGCCCTCATTGACAAGTGTCTCTTGAATTTTCGTAAATTCTGATACTTACGAAGGCATAAATGGAATTTCACAGTGGTGAAAAGTCATCTTGATTTGGAGGGGGGGGGGGGGTGACTCTTCACGGGTATAACCACCTATGGCAGTTGGTCTATGGAGAGGGCTTTAAATAGCCAGTGGGGACCCCTTCTCCAAACACACACATATAGGACTTCTCTCTCCAGAAAGACCATTCTGGTCATCTCTGATTAAATCAGAAACAATTACTGTTTGCTGTTGATGGTGGTTGCGGATCAAGCTTCACACATCTCAAAGATTCAAGATGGATTTAACGAGTCGAGGTATGATTCTATTTTATTAAAGCTTAATTTCATCAGTCCGATCATCACAAAACTAGAACCCGATAAATCACAGCTAGGACACGAAATAACACGGAAATCACCCCACAACCAAAAAAACCAGACTAGAAATCAAGAACCAACCAACCCCGAACTTGAAACCCAGAGCCATCAATAGAATCTAAAGAACCCGAGACCAAACTAGAAATCAAGAACATATAACCCTAAAACCAGACTAGAAATCAAGAAGTAACTAAAACCGACCTGGAAACCGAGAACCATCACAGGAATCCAATAAGCACCAAAACCAAACTACAAAAAAAGAAACAAGTAATCAAGAACCGCATCAAGAATGCAAAGGAAAGGCAAAAGATACGAAATAGGGAGGATCACTTGCCTCCCCGTCGTTGTTCTCTTCTTCCGGCAGTGGAGGAGGTTGATAGCGCAATCACTGCCATAGGGACGCGAAGAAGAACGCCGACACCAGGCTTGTAACCGCCCGGCTCGCCATTCCTTCAAGCCTCTCCCGCAAAAGAAAGCTCAGGTTCTCCATCTCAGGGCGGTCCGCTCGCTGGATCCCGATGGCTCATTGGGAGAGAAGGGAGAGCGTGGGAGGGACGAGGGACACCTTTAGCTATTAAATAAGGTCCATTATATTGAAAAATTGAATTGCAAGCCAAATATTTAAAGTCATAATTTAAACTTTTTTTAAAAAAATCGGATAACTTTCCCATATTAACCGCGCCGCGCTCTTTAGAAGTTAGGTGTTTTTTTTTTAATAAATCAAGCCCAGTTTTGATCAATTAAAGCCTAAAATAACCAAGTCAAACCAAAAAAAGAAATTTGGATAAAATTTTGATCGGGCATATCTCCTAATTTAAAATTATTCAAATCTGCTTTTGAAGAATTTTAGCTTTTTTCAAACTTATTTGTAGTGGTATTCTATAGAATCAGGGATAAGGATTCAATCTGAATTGTACAAGAAATAACTTTACTATTATTAATAGAGATAGTGTACTTAATTTTAGATCAATCAATAAGAAGACTTAAGTTTTACTTTTGCAATTCTTTCATCTTCTTCTAAATTTTTTTTAAGAGATTTAAGTTAAGCGGGCCGTAAAAAATTCTCTTCCTTCTCAATCGGATTAACACCCCATGATGCAATGATAATGAAACATAAATATAATTTTAATAAAAAATAATAAAAATTTTAAAAATAGATCAAAACAATAAAAATGCCACACTAACCTTCATAATTGTTCCGAAAGAAACAGAATATCAAATCATTTTTTCAATTTTGCCTGCATCTTTTCCTAAATAATATGGAAATATTTTTTTTGACAATCAAAGCCCCTAGTCTACAGGCTATGGGCTGGGTCCACTTTAATATCATTTGTAATAGCCTTAGAACTCACCCAAAATGGCTAGCTGGAGATATTTTTTGGGTTTCTTCCATATGAGTACCCAATATCTTCGTTACGAATAACCGATGTGAGATAAAACACATGCCGACACGGGTCCTTTACAACAACCAAGTTTTCTTTCGCTTGTTCGAGGAATTGGATTGATTTCCTCATCATGGCTGCTGCTGGGATCTTGTAAGAGCTTTGGACAGAGATGTGTTGCGGTGATTTTAGTGTACAATGTGAATTATAAAGCTAAATTTCTGGATAGTTCTAGTTCAATTGTGTTGTTCCTATCTTAGGGATATCCATAAAAGGCAAAGATCTTGTAATCATGTTTCCTTGACGCCAGTTTACAGTAAAGTCCTAAGTTTTGTAGATTAGGAAGATCAGAAAGGTGCAGTAAGGACCATGGAATAAAGACTTACGTTCCATGTTATCATTATCTCTTCTTTCGGTTACGCATATTTCGGAGGAAAAAAAAAAAGATGCAGGCAGCAGGGTACCTTTTTCTATACCGTTGTGTTATTTCTGTCATAGTTATCACAGAAGAGCTTCTTTATAGTTGAGAAATGCCTCTAATTTTAGGATATCTAGTTTGGCTTGTGTTCGTCGATTTTCTTTCGGTAGACCTGAGGATGACTTAAAAAGGATGCCATTGTCAAAATCTTAACCAACAAATAAATTTTTTTTTTTTTACTCTTACCATCCTCTATTTGATGAATAGTGGTTGTAGGAGGTCGATCCACAGGGAGGCGATTGGAGTACACAAATAGAGAATAAAAACTCCATTAAGGTTTATTTTTTAAAAAAAAATAAACAATTCATTGAGAATATTCGATTAATCTCTAACCAAGCAGTGCTATTTTTCTAAAAAGTAAAAAAAAAAGAAAGAGAGTTTTTGCGATTAAAATAAGAATTCCAGAATGCATAAAATAAATTGCAGAATATTAAATTAAAACTTAGACATGGATTGCATAAAAGAAAATTTAATAGATTGCATAAAAAACAGAAATTAAACTAAACCTAAAACACGGATTGCATGAAAGAAAATTGATAGATTTCATAAAAAGAAAATTGATTACAAAAATAAAAATGGAGATTAGAAGCCTAATGCTTCTCCTCTTCTGCAAATAAAATAAAATAAAATAAAAATTGCATTGTTTCTCTCCCTTTCTCTCCCACAGTAGAACTTTTTTTCTTTTCTTTTCTTTTCTCCGGAACAGAGCCTCCTCTGTTCTCTTCCTCCTCTCTTTTTCTTTTGAACAGAGCTCCTCCTCCTTCCCCCCGGACCAGCCGAGAACCCCCCATTCGCAACCGAGGCAAGAGCGTGAAGCAGCTTATTAATTAATTTTCATATTATTATCCCATCCTTATTTCTTTCTATCTTTCTAATCTAATAAGGAGTTTAGTCAACATTTTGAGGGGCTTTTTCTTTCCAAAATGAAAGAATCTCTTCATTCAGATAGATCCTCTGCTTGCGTAGTCTTCTCTATCCTTATTCCCTGTGACGGTTGACCGACCCGCGTAAGGTGCCGGTCCCTGCCTTAAGCCTCCCTAGTTGACTGAGGCTCATGGAAAGAGTGAATAGCAGCTAAAAAAAAAATGCCTCACTGAAGAAGAAACCAGAATGCTTTCCATGGCCGACCCACTCCCATCATCAAAATAATTACCGATCGCATGAATGGATGAATCCCTCCGGTCGACTTGCCAAGGAAGATAATTTGTCGAAAGGATCGGTTTGTCCTGTGATGACGCTCCTTCTGCCAAATAGCCTTCCACCTTGCGGCATCTCCTTCAAAACTCTTCTGGAAGAGAGTCCTGTGGACACACGAGCAAAGGTTAGCTCCCTTCTATACCCAAGTCCGTGTGATGCCAAAGGAATATTCTCTGATCCTTTAACCTTAGAGCTAGTGGTACCATGTTCGTATGGTGGCGCGATGTTCTACGTGAATCCACGTTGGAAGGACATCATACAAAAGCTGTACAATTAGGACCTCGATAAAACCGGCAATGGATCCCCTGATGGAGGGGTAACGGACGCTCGTTCGGGAAGGAGGAGGGGTCGCCGGGATGCGTGATCAATGGCTTCGAATGCTTCGAAAGCTGGCCGCGGGATCACTGGAAAGGAGTTGATCACGGAAGAGATCCGGTGCGGATGCGGGAGGGCCGAAGAAGAAGGTGGTTGGGATGCTGAAACGCAGAAGGAAATGGGCCTGCTTTGACGCGTTGTAAATGCGGACGGAAGAAGAGGCCGTTAATCTGCTGCTGTGAATGCGCTGGGATGTGCAGAAGAGCTGGGATGCTGCAGGATCGCTAGGAGGAGGCGATCGTCCGGGTCGCACGCGGAAGAGGATGCCACGAAATCGTTGCTGGGAGGAAGGCGTGTCGAATCGGGATGAAGCTGGGATCATGCGATGCTGATTTGGGAAGGAAGCTTGGACGCGGAACGGCACGGCTGATCGTGGGACCATTTCTTCTCCCCTGTTGTCGCACGGGATGAAGCTGAAGATGGTGCTTCTGGATTTCCTTCTTTGGGCCATGTTGGGATCACACATGATGCTGGATGCGGCTGTAACGGGCGGAAGAAGCTGGGAGGAGGACATGGACTACCTTCTTTGGGCCATAGGATGCTGAGAGGCTGAAATGCATCACGGGATGGACGCGGGAGGCTGAAGAGCACTGTGGGATCGCTGGGAACGTTGATCATGGAAGAGATTAGGGTGCATCGTGGGGCCAGGGATGCGGAGACCACTCGAAAAGGGAGGAGATGCAGACGGCTGGGACGTTGGAAAAATTCTGGGAGCGCGGGAGGAATAAGAAAAATAGTGAAAAAACAAGTTTTGTATCGTAACACTGTTTATATGAACAGTTTCCTCACGTAATACTGTTCATATGAACAGTGTCTTCACGGAACACTTTTCATATGAACCGTGATTTCAGCAATGAATAGTAACTTTAGGAATGAATAGTAATTTCAGCGATTATTTATGGGATTGGAGGTTAAAAAGGTCTTTTCTTTTGTGATGAAGCGAGAGTGGTGCAAAGAGAAGGGATCCATAGCTGAAATATGCCTGATCGTAATTAGGTTAGATGAGCTTCTGTCCATAACAATAGGGACGAATCGTGATGATGCAGTGGAAAGATAGGGAGTGACCTGGGTTTTAGGTAGGCTTAGCCCGGAAGGACCTTCAATTACAATAAGAAAACCAAAATAAAGAAATACATCTATTTAAGAGTTATATGCAGGAGAACTTTAGAAAATTAGGTTAAAAGAGTGCTAAAATGTGCACAAATGTGCACTTAACAGCTTAGTGTAGGGGCTGTATTATGGAACATATTCCAAAGCCAATTATTAGATGAGTAGTGAGCCGCAAAGGAGGCAACCCAGTCCGCGGCATCGTTTGGCTCCCTATAAATATAGGTGGCCTGATAGGAGCCGCACTCTTCCAGTAGTCTGTGGATGTCGTGGAGCAGTGGCTTTCCCCTAGTAGTGCAATCCCAACCTCGAATCTACTCAATCACCGTAGCTAAGTCCCCTTCGAGGAAGATGCGATCAGCACCCAGTACGCGTCTCGCATAGGTGATGCCCTCCCATGCGGCTCTAAGTTCAGCGCTGACGGCAGACGTGTTGAAGATCCGCTGACCCTCGGCCACCACTAGTCTGACCTCATGGTCTCTGATGACAAATTTCACACCTCCATTGCTCCCTCCCTCGTCAACACTACCGTCAAAATTCATCTTGAGAAAGCCAGGGGTGGGGGCTCCTGGGAAATAAGCATTATCCTGAATGCTACTAGAGCAGAGTAGGGGCCCCAGATTCTCCTAGACATCCCAACCGATGATGATGCAGTAGTGTCGAGAACCTCCACCGCATGTAGTAGAGCTCTGTCCACCACCACCCTCAGATGTGCGCTGCCATCCTCGAAGACCCGGGCATTCCTATCTAGCCAGCAGTGGTAGGCCAGATAGGTAGCACAAGTCTCCCTCTCCACTAGGCCGAGCCTCCTCAAAGAAGCCTTTAGGAAGCCTAGAAAATTCTCAATCGATGTCCACCCCTGCCGTAGATTGGGGTAGGCCGAGGCGCAACTCCAAATCTGATCAGTCCGCAGACACTCAATGAGGACATGGAAGATCGACTCCTCCACCTCCGGGCAAGCCGCATAGATCGAGGGGATCCTCACTCCTTGCTGAGCCAGCACACCTCTGGTAGGCAGACAACGCTATGTCACCTTCCATATAAACAAGGCCACACGAGGATGAATGTGTAGCCTCCAAATCCAGCTCCCCTCAATCTACAAAGCCGACGACTTCTCGACCACCCCAGATAGGTCTTGAGCTCTCACCATAAACCTCCCAGTTATGCTCAAGACTCTCCTATCCACTACCTCCCCTATAGGAATCGCTAGTGATAGAACCTACTCTCCAAATATCTACCAGACAAGGTCCTCGTCCCACCCCTACTCCCCCGAAACAAACAGGTCACAGACTCTACAGCTCTCCAGCCAGCCGTGGTCGGTCAGTGGGCCAACCCTATAGAGGCACCTTGGATAGCCACCTATCCTCCAGCATGTTGATAGCCCACCCATCCTCGACCTCCCATCTTATCGCCGGGAGCAGCACTGGGGCGCTGACACAAATCTCCCTCCAAATAAAGGAGCATCCTCGACCGGTATGGAAGACTGTCGAATCTGCCAGGTCCCCATACTTCGCCCTCCAGCCTGGTCACCCAATCCTCCTCTACTGGACAACTGACAGATAGACTCCCATGCTAAAAGGTGAGGCTGCTGATGTCTCCACGCTATCCCCAAATAAAGCTTTTGAACAGTTGCTCCAAGCAACGCAATACTACAAGGGGCACCAGAGTATTTGATAGCAGATAAACAGAGATCGAGCTCAGAACTGACCGTACCAAAATAAATCTACTCATCATATACAGAGCGCCTGCCTGCCAACCCTTCAGTCTGCGTCTAATGTCTAGCTCCATGGAAGAGCACTCCCTTCTGCAGAGCTATCAGCCTGTGATCGGGACCCCGAGGTATCTCAAGGTACCCTCCTGCTCCCCAATCTCCATGATGCCCTTGATGGCGGCCTTCACCCCTAGGCCTATCTTCGGACTAAAGCAAATGATTAACTTTACCAAATTCACCTGTTGTCCAGACACCGCACAATAACCCTCCAGAATCCTCTGGATAGCTTGAGCTGATTGTCTCGTAGCTCAGGCCAGTAGTAGACAATCATCAACAAATAGTAGATGCGATATCTGAGCCGACCCTGATACTGGTCCTGCATCGCTGAGAGAATACCCCTGCCTTAGCCCTACCGATGACTCGAAGAACTGCAAAGGGGAGCCATTCACCAGTAAGGCAAATGACGGGGTCAGAATGCAACCCTGAATCCAGCTGATCCAAAGTGGGTGAAAACCAAATCCCAACAAGGAATGAGTCACGGAATTTCATCTCATTCTGTTGTAGGCCCTCTCCATATCGAGCTTGACACCCATCAAACATCTGCACCCTGACTCCCTCTAGAGGTCGGACATGAACTCATGGGCAAGGAGCACGTTGTCAGAGATGGATCGCCCCCCAACAAAGGGCTTCTGCTCCGGGCAGATGAGTCTAGGCAGGACGCTCCTCATTCTCTGGATCAGGATCTTTGCCACAACCTTGTATAGGATGGTACACAAACTGATCGGCCGATAGTGGCGCAGCTCCACTGGATCCTGCTTCTTCGGAATAAGGGTGATGAAGGTCCGCTTCCATTCATCATGCATCATCATGGACGAGAAGAACTGCTGGACAACCGCCATTACCTCTTGTTTGATGATGTGCCAATATCTCTAGAAGAAAAGCCATCCGGACCCGAGGCCTTATCCTCGCCCAAGGACCAGAGAGCTTCGTGGGCCTCCACATCTGAAAGAAATAGTATGAACTAAACTTCGACATAAGTGTGTATGAGGAGGAGGGTCGAGGAGATGCTGGTTTTGTGATCAGGAACGTTGACTCTAGACTGATCGCAGTTGGAGGAGTCAACTCTATGATAGTTCTGTTTTAGGAACCGAGCTTAGAGCTGCTTAGAAAGAAATCACCTATGCATGTGTTAGGTTGGGAGTTGAGCGCATCTATTTGGAAGGTGATTCGGCTACTGTGATCAGGTGAATTTATGGCTACGTGAGAGCGGAGAAGAGCACCTGCTGCTACAGGACATTAGAGACCTCCTGAGGGACTATGTGGCCTTTCAAGTTTCTCATACTTACCATAAGACAAACAATGCAACTGATTGGGTCGGCTTGTTTATTGCACAGCACTCCGATGGCTAGATTTGTGAGAGCTACGAGACTGTTGCAGCCCCTTTTCGTCATCTTTTTTTCCTAACTTTCTTGGGTATATTCATGCTAGAACGGTATGATATATCCGACTTACCAAAACAAGAAATAGTATGAACTTGAGAGTGAGTTAATTAAACTTATCCTTAAGAGCTCGTTTGGTTCGCGGAAAAAGAAGGGGAAAAGTGTGGTCAACGAAAAAAGTAAAGTAATGCCTCTTGTTTGGTTGGAGTTTTCAAAAGAGATACGAAAAAGTTGTATTTCCGTGGGAATATGATTTCCACGTTTCATGAAAAAATCTTTTCCATGAGAAATATGAGAAAATTACTTTTCCGTGAGCCGGAAATCGAAATATTTTTATTTTTTTCTAAATGCTTCCTGCGAACCAAACGAGCCCTAAAATATTCCAGAATTGTGTTGATGTTGACTTGAGTAACCTTCATCTCAATATGAGCCGTAGCTCTGGATCTCGGCTTAATTCTACATATGAATCAACAACTTGGACGACAAATTGCTTCTAATCTAGAGGATAGCAGATGTTCTTGGTGAGAGTCATTTTGTCATCATTTCCGAGGACTCCCTAACAAACTACTTAAGGATTGGTCAGTTAGCTATGAATTTGCCATGAGGATTATGGCTAAAAGGGTTCTTAGTTTCTGAGATTAAGATTCTCCTAATCTTTTTCCCACTCTGCGGAGAGAGCTATCCAGCTTCATTTCGACAAGTGAGTGAAATGGAAACAAACTGGGATGTCTAGGAGACCCAGAGGCGGCAAGAAAGGCTAACTAGCTACATTGAAGAAGCCCCTACCAGGCTGCCTGCACCAGTAATAGAGTTGGCTAAAAGATCAGGAAACCCAAAGAAAATAAAAGAGAGGATACACATGGAGGTCAAACATCAAAACCCAGAAACAAAATCTGAGATCCGATGATAAATTAGGATTCACATACAGGTGTAAACCATGACCAAACAAAAGGCCTGAAGAATGCCCTTAAATTCGGTCAAAGGATCCTCATGGGTGGGCTTAGAAGGATTTCCAAAATCAGAACTCTGCTCTTCAGGTACTTGATTCTATGATCAACCTTGTCCCCCACAGGCACTGCACTGAAGGGGAAAACGGGGACTAAGTAGAGCAGTATAAAGAATGCAGAGCAGAGATTCACAAGTGAGACAACTTGGGATCTTATAAACGGTAGATGCTCAGCCTTCAGGCTCTACTGAATAATTCTTAGTTTTCATGGAGATACTAGTGCCTTTTGGAAATAACAAATATTTGATGATGTGCAAGAAAATATATGACATGCTGTTGTTCAAGAGGGTAAGATTCAGTTTGTAGCTTTGCTAAAAAGCTTTTTAAGTTATGAATGGATCTCCTTCTTTCATTATGATTAAATATTATTAATTAACACACATTGAGCAACAGACTCCATAGAATGAACCAGAGCTTATGACTTGCATACCCTACAACTCTTCCGACAAAATCCATCAAAGTCTTCGGTTCCTACCATGAATAGAAAATTCTTCACACACTCCCCTGCAGCTGCCCATTCTGGGCAGTGCTCATCCTCATCTGAACATCCTACATGTGAGCTTTGTCTAATTGGATGGTCAAAGTTCCTCACATGAATCCATTTTGTTGCAGACCACTTTTCACCTTCGATGACCGGGCAGCTTCCATGCAGGCTTTTTGGATCTATTGTTGCATCTATGTGAAGGCTGAAGAAGAGTAGAGCATCGCCCTTATTAGGTTTTACTGCAAGAAAAAAAAAATATATATACCAGTGAGTGGAGAAGGCAGGGATTTTTATATTTTTGTCAGATGCATCAGGACAACAAAAACAGCTTTTAATTTACAAAAGAATGGCCATCAGATTTTCACTAGAAACCACAACTTCAAGACATTTACTGGAAAAGAATTTGCACGAGCAATTGGATGACATCGTTAACTATAAACATAACATTTGACGCTACACCAACTTGCATAACCGGTTGTTTTACGTAATAAATATAATCGGATAATAGGTTGTTTTAGGTAAAGTTTTTCAGGAATAGAAGTCACATGGTACCTGCATAACCGGTTCTTGCACAGTCAGACCAGGTTTCATCCTTGTATTGAGAAACTCCACCCTGCAATTGATTCACATTGCTGTTATAAGGGAGAGACATTTTGATTGGGTAAAAAGAGAGATACCAATTATTTACCTCTGCAGATGGAAAGATGGTTTCCCCACCCTTATTTACATTAGACAAGTACATAATCACCGTAGCAAATCGATGACCTCCACGTGCTATATTGAATTTGTCATTAAAAAAGTCAAAATGAGATTCATACTTCTGACCTTTCTCATACCGTAGTATTTGCATAGGCTCCCCATTTTCTGATTAAGAAATAAGTCTGTTAGAAGAAAGAAAGCGGAATAACTAAATTAACTGAAAAAGGAAATATGATCTTACCTTCTGGAAGGAAGGTCCAAGCAGCAAGCCTGCGTTCAATTCTCGCGACAATTTCATCCTGGAAGCAAAAATAATTCATTAATTTTGCATTTAGTCACAAGTTATAGTTGCATTTACTGCAGTTATCTTTAGAGATCCAGAGAAATATGCACACAATATGTCGGGTACGATTTTTTCTCTTTTTCTCAACAATTTTTCAAATGTAATATAGTAATATAACATATTATAATAAATACAATGCTTCAATAGCTAATAATTTGTTTTGCATATTAAATATTAATACCAACATCTACATGGTAAACTAAGAACTCTACACAAGCTGAGCCTCCATGCAAAAGCTTCCATCATTAATACCAGCGCCATTAATATCACCACCCCTCAAACCCCCTCCCCTCAGGGCGATGCGCGGGTATATTTTTTCTGCTTTTCTTAACTATTTTTGAAATGTAGTACGGCAACATAACAAATTATAATAAGTAGAAGGTTTTAATAGCCAAATTTTTGTTGCACATTAAGCAATAAATTTTAGTGATGGCCGAGCATATTAATACCAATATCAATAATATCTGTTGTATATTAAGTAATGAACACTAGCGATGGCCGAGTATATCAATATCAGCATCATTAAAACCAGCATCCATACGGTGAATGGAGAACTCTGCACAAGCCGAGACTCTATTTTGGATAAGTATAATAGACGTGAATAAGTGTGAGTTGTATGTTGGTCTCTAGTTTCAATGTTCTTTTTACTTAGCTGTATCTTTGGTTTCTAGTGCTCATGTGTTTATGAAGCAAGAAAACTTCTCTAAAATAGTCATGATGATATCTGACAAGAATTGGATGCTGATGCACCTAGGATACAGCTGATACATGTCAAGACACTTTCAACGACTGCATTCTAACTACCTAATAAATCACATATCCACACCCTTTTCTTTCAAGAAAAATTAAATAAAAATTCTAATTCAAAAGAAACCATCTCAAACATTTGTAGATCTGTGAAGGCATATGTTTATGTGACTACCTTCCTTGATCATCGATATAACTTTGGCCAACAAGTCCATTGATGCATATATGTTGACTATCCTTTCTGCAATTTGACCATGAGGTTGGAACCATCTAGACTATTTGTGATGTTTTTTCATGACAATCCCTTTCATTTTCAACAGGAGAATGTCTTAAAGCCTTTGCTATATCCTATTTTACCACTATTTGTTAATATTCATTTAAATATTCCATGCTTTATTTTATTTTTTTAATTTCCTTCAGCTGAATTGTATATTGAGCAAGAGTCTTTTTTTTTTAGAGATTATGTCTTGGTTCCTTCTTTACTTCAATTGCTAGGACAATTACATTATTTGTTGGGGGAGAAAGCAACTACCTATACTTTATTCTAGTAGCACTAGCTACCATTTCAAGCAGAACTTGCATCCTGAGTCAATTTTTTCATTCCAGTATTGGTATTTTTAAGCAAGGATTGGTTCCTAAAGGTTGGGGACAATGTCTGAGGTCAATGGTTGAGATATAGAGTTTCCTAAAGGCTTAATATCAACAGCCATGATTATACTTAGGCTCACTCCAAAGTTTTGCTCATTTTTCCTATTAACAGCTTATATGGAACCTTTGGTGGAGATCTGATGAGCTCGGTTTTGCTTATAGCTTAGAGTTTTAGAATGGAACTTTCTACAAATCCCTTCTTAATCCTCCCTACTAATTATTCTATTCTTTTTCTTCTTAGTGGCTCTCTTGGAGAGATTTCCCTCCCTTTTTACACTAACAACAAATCTTATTATACAAAAATTATTGTTAGAATACAGTTTTGCCATAATAATCTTTGTGCTCATCATAGACTATCTCCAAGATCAGGAGAATCCTTACAAGGCGAAATTCTAGTTCAAACGTTCTTAAATAAAAAGCCAGAAAGCCATTGTAAATTCCCATAAAAATTCATGTCCAGTGCAACATGATACGACTTAATTGAATTTCAATCTTGGTGACCTATGTTGAACAATTTTTGGGGGAAAATAAAATAAACTAAGTGCATCGCAAATGCAAGAAAAAAAATTTATCTTTTGAGCAGGTATCATTAAGAAAGACCAAGAAAGATTCAAGAAGGAGGGACTATTATGACATCAAACAGTACTGTATGAGATCATCACCGATCATGAGAAAAGGAAAACAAAGAAACAATTTTGCAATTCAGCTCGGAGATGAAAGCATGCGATAAAATTTAGATTCTAATCTTGCAAGCAACGAATCTAGGCAAGAAAATCTAGCATGTTACCTGTTGCTTATCGAGGAATGTGCCGGAGCTCGTGCGGCCGTCGCTCATCGTACCCTGCCCCGACTCGTTGTCCACCACCGTCGACTTCTCCAGCTGACCCTCGGCCTGCGCTCAAAGAGCCCACGGACATTCAAAAACCCCTCTTTTTTGTTTCTTTTCTCTGGCCATCGGCCGAACAAAAACAGGGAAATAAAAAAGAGAGGCCAATTCCTCTCACCAGTTTGATGAGGTGATCGCATTCCTCGTCGGAGAGGAGACCCCTATACAAAAAGGCCCTGCACCAAAACCAACTCCGACGAGCTCAGAGGTGTTCTGCCTTCAAGAAGAAAGGAAATTTCTCTCTCGAAGAAAGAATCAAAGAAACAGCAAGAAGATACCGGTACCTGGGGCGCCAGGAGAGTTGGGTGACCCTTTGGGGGTCGTATAAACTGGGCTCGGGAATCTCGCCATGGACGAGGATTGGGATGGAAGCGAAGAAGAGGAAGGAGAAGGGAAACGGAAAGCGGAGTCCCATCGTGTTGACAGGGGGGAACGCGAAGAGGAGGAAAATAAGGTATTGGTGGTACAGGCTCTTCTTTCGATTCATAGAGGGAATGGAGCGGGAGTTGCGCCCATCGGATGGGTTGTCGCATGCTTTTATTTCCTTTTTTTTCTCTCTGTATTTTATTTTGAGTTTTTAAAAATATTAGTTTTGCAGTAAGCAAAGTACAATTTTTTAATTATTTTTAAATTTTAAGATTATAATATGATTAATTATAATAAATAAAATAGTAAAAAGTTCATTGCATCTCAAGTGATTAGTTTTAGCGATGCCCGACTAAAATCTTCCATCATTAATACTGATATCCACATAAAAGGTAGAGACCTTGATCTAAACCTCCAAAGAGAAATTTTTGTCATTAATACAAGCATCATGGATATCAGTCTTGCATGATGTATGAAATATGAATTTTTTCTATTTTTTTAGTTGTTTTTAAAATGTAGTGTAATAATATAACAAATTACAATAAATGAAAGTTTACAATAGCAAATTTATGTTACATATTAAATAATAAATTTAATAATAGCCAAACAAAAATTTATCATTAATATCGAGTCAATATTATGGCAAATAAAAAACTCTAAATAAGAATTTATATTCAGAAACTTTGGTCATTAAAAACGGTATCAATAATATTGACTCCATGCGATACATGAGATACATTTTTTTTTTATTTTAATATTACTTAAAATGTAATATAATAATTTAATAAATTATAATAAATAGAAGGCTCCAATAGCTAAATTTTTATTATACATTAAACAACGAGCTTTAACAACAGCCAAGTAAATAATACCATTATTATTAATATTTGTATTGCATATTAAATAATAAATTTTAATGACTGCCGAGTTTATTAATACTAGAATGATTAATACCGATATCTATATTGCATATAAAGAGCTCTACACACCAAGCTTCTATTTTAAAAATATAAACATGGTAATAATTATAGAGATGATAGAAACAATGGTAGGAGTGGAGCCAGTTGTGGTATTGGTGGTAGGGGCGACAGCTATATGATAGAGGTGATAGTTATTGCAATATGGTGAATTTACCAGCTATGGTGCCGATGGTGATAGCGATAGTGGTGACATTAATCATTTATTGTTGTCAACTCTGCTAATCTCCATTGGTGCTATAGTTTGGGCAAAAAAACTTTTGCCTAGTGATGGAGCTCCTCTATTTTCAGCTTTTCTTATTATGTATCTATAACAAACCCTTACTACTTTCGATTGCTGCCTCCTTCTCTTGATAGCTTCTGAACTTTGTATTCTTTTGCTTAAATCAATGGAAATTGGGTGATTTTTGTTAGAAAATATCACAGGCAAAATATTTTTGTATAGCGGTAATATCAGAGGGGCTCCATCAAATAGTTCATCAGAGTTTCCCACTCTTTATGCAAACCAATAAGAAAACTTTAAGACTAAAATGTCTTATATTTTGTGCCTCCGTAAAAGCCATAAAACCGATGAATACCACAAGCTTGAATAGGCTAGACTAGGACCATAATCATAACCTTGTGAGTAGTAAGCGTCTTCTATCAAGAAAACTACCTTATCCGTCAGTTTTTACTTTCCTTTCAAACAAATAATATTTTTTTTGTTTCTTTATCTTTTTATGTCCTTTTTTTCTTTCTTTTTTTCTTCTTCCTTCCTTCCTTTATTTTTCTACTTCCTTCTTTCCTTTCTTTCTTTTCTTCTCCCTTCTTTCTTTTTTTTTTTTCATTTTTTCTAGTGTTGGAGCTCCTCTATTTTTAGTTTTTCTTACTATATATCTATCTACTTCATCTATAACAGACCCTTACTGTTTTCGATTTCTGCCATGTCCTCTTGGTAGCTTTAGAACTTTGTATTCTTTTGCTTAAATCAATAGAAACTTGGTGGTTTTTGTGAGAAAATATCACAAATAAAATGTTTTTGTACAATGGTAATATTGGTAATACCTACCTTTAGCCATGATTGTTCAAATAGTTGATCAGAGTTTCCCACTCTCTATACAAACCAACAAGAAAACTTTAAGAGTAAAATATCTTATATTCTGTGCCTCCGTAAAAGCCATAAAACCAATGAATATCACAAGCTTGAATAGGCTAGACTAGGACCTTTATCAGATAATCATAACCTTATGAGTGGTGAGTGCCCTTCCATCAAAAAAACTACCTTAGCTATAACTAGAGATAATGGATAGTAATTTTATATATATATATATAGGTTATCTTATGGAGATGTGTCCAATAGTTTCTACTTTCCTTTCAAACAAATAATATTTTTTTTGTTTCCTTATCTTTTTCTATCTTTTTCTTTCTTTCTTTTTTTTTCCTTCTTCCTTCCTTTTTTTTATTTTCCTATTTCCTTCTTTCCTTCCTTTTCTTCTCCCTTCTTTTTTTTCTTTCATTTTTTCATTTTTTTATTTTTTTTCCTTCATTTTCTTCTCTCTTTCTTAGGTCTTTCTTTTCTTTTTCTTCTTATTTGCTTCCTTTCTTTTTTCCTTTCTTTTTTCCTTTCTTCTTTCATTCCTTTTCTTTCCTTTTTCTTCCTCTTTTCCTCATGGATGGATTGTGGAACCCCACTCTAAGTCTCATGTTCTCGAGACAACCCCATCTCATTGAGACTTAGAACTTTGACTCAATCAACCCAAAATAAGCACATTAAGATTTGGCATAAAACAGAAACGAGATATAAACTGGTCAACTCAATTTAGCTAATTTATCAACTAGATTTGGTTCCTGTCCTACTTCATCTATTTTAACATGTTTAATAATTGAATCAAGTTGACTCAATTACCACTCGATGTGTTGCAAATCTATTTCAACTTATTTAGATTCTTTAACATGTAATATTTAGCATGCTTAAAACCTCTAACTTGTTTAATCCAATTTGATCTGTCTATTTAATAGATTATAATAATCAAATTATATTATCTTATAAATAAAAGAAGGTTTGTTTTTTAGTTTTTGATTTATAAATACACCTAGTTGTTGGACATTTGACTCCATCTCTATCTCACCCAATTGCCATCCGTGCGAGGGCCAGCACCTCGTTGCCGCGGGCACGAGCGCTGCAATTTCGACCGGCATGTACTCCATTCGATGACTCCCTCCTTATAATGAAAAAAAATTTGACACCGCCATGGCCATTATTCCCCTCTCCTCTCCATTCCCCTCGAAATGGGACTCCACTGTCTTCTCCACTTCCTCTCCTTCCTCTTCGCTTCCGTTCCGATCCTCTCCCGTGGTGGGATTCCTGAGCCCAAGCCCGGCCCGGCACGAAGCGGTCCGTACCTAGCACGGCCCATAAAAGGGGCCGGGCTGGGTTACGAAATTCTGGCCCCGCGGGCCGAGCCCGGTCCAGCCCATAAGAGTCTGGGCTAGCACGATTCGTGGGCCAAGCACGGCACGGCCCGCGAGCCAGCCCGGCACGGCCCATAAGGGCTTGGGCTGGCACGATTCGTGGGCCAAGCACGGCACGGCCCGCGAACCAGCTCGGAACTGCCCATGAGGGCCTGAACCGGGTCTGGGCCGGGCCAGGCACAGCTCGTCCTTCTTAAAATAAATGGGAATAATTTTTTTAATAAATTAATAAATATTGGGAACTAAGGATTTATTAATATAAAACCACCTTAATGGTGGGAGGTTTGGCATAGACTCCTACCAGTTTATTAATTTAAATCAAAATGGTACATGAAGGAGGTTTGGATCTTGGTCTGACCTCCATGATATAATATGAAAGAAAAAAAAATAGAAATAAAAATATATAATTATAAAAAATTAAGAAATAAAAATAAATGATCAATATGTTACGAATCATTTCTCTCTTCCCTGTTTCTCTCGTTTCTTGATAGCGCAATTCTTCTTCCGGCTTTGGTGCAGGGCGTTCTTGTGTAAAGGCTTTCTTTCCCACGAGGAATGCGATCACCTCATCGAACTGGTAAGAGAATTCTTCTCCTTCCCCTGTTTTCAGTTCTTTGAATGCGAAATGTGGGCTCTCTAAGAGCAGGCGAGGGGTAAGCTGGTGAAATCCATGGTGGTGGATGACGCGGGGACGGCCGTGATCAACGAAATCCGCACGAGCTCCGGCATGTTCCTCAGCAAGCGCCAGGTGATTGGCCAAAGTTGGTTCGATCAATCTCAAGAACAAATTTTATTCTTTTTTTTTCCGGCAGTTTCTTCTGATTCTCGTTGCTGTTTGGGCATTATCTGCTATGATCTTGAACTGCACAGTTTGATGTATGCTTGCTGTTGCTGATAAGTTTGTCCAGATATGGATCACCAATTGAATCATGGCACCATTGTGATTTTCTGAGACATTAGCGGAATTTGCAAAAGGAATTTGTGGCCTATTTGAAAGAAAGAGAACTGATAATTTTTGCCAGAGCATTATATTTTCCTATCGATATCTCAAGGATCAAAAGATCGAAATGATCCCTTCTTGAAATTTTCGTCTTTTTGTTTGTTTGTTTGCTTAAAAGAAAGTACCTTTCTTGTGCTCAGGATGTATTCAATTTTCTTCAGTAGATTGTTTGATCTGGGTTTCGAAGGCTCAAAATCAATAAAATTAGATGATGTTGCGAAGGAGATGATTTTAGAGGAACTTATTATAAGTTTCCAGTTTCTAATCAATGAAAAAAATGAACTAGAAAGTCATCTCAGTAGGATTCTCCTGATCTTGACTATGGATAGTCTATGATAAGAAAAGTTTGTTATGGTGAAATTGCATTGTGATGGTGAAATTCTCATATAATAATATTTGTGGTTAATGTGAAGAAGAAAAATATATCTTTTAGAGATAGATCAAGAAGAAGAAGAAGAATAGAAGGATTAATGGGAGGTGGACTATAACGAAGGGATTTTTGGATAATTCCACCCTAAAACCTTGAGCCACAGGCAAAATCAGAGCTTTTGACCAGAGGTTCAATAGATGCTATTAACATGGAAAATTTTAAGAAAAAAAAAATTCAGAATGGGCCTAAAGATAACGGGGACTGTTGATTTGAAGCCTTCAAGAAACTCTAACCTCAACCATTGACCTAAAGACATTGCCCCCAACCTTCAGGAATTTATCCTTTGCTTTAGAATACCAAAATTTGACCCAAAAAGTTGACTTAAGATTCAAGTTCTGCTGAAAATGGTAATCAATGCTACTAGAATAAACTTAAGCAGTCATGTTTACACCCAAGCTAACTAACCTAGCAACAGAGATAGAGAGTGAATCAGGACCAAATAACTATTTAAATAAATAGAGAAAATGGCCTAACAAAATAATTTTATCCAGGCAATTAAATTATTATGCAGGCAGTGTTGATCGCTAGCAGGTAGTGGTGGTTTAGGATGTTGCGCTGGCATTAAGACATTGTCATGATTGAAAGGAAGGAGATTATCATGAAAAAAACATGACAGCTGCCGCCGATGATTCCAACCTTGAGGTCGAACACCCAATAAACATGTTGGCAGAAAGGATAGCCAACACATCTGCGTTGATGGACCTGTTGGCTGAAGTTATTTCAGGTAATCAAATAGGGCAGTCACATAACATAAGCATTCAGATATGTACCAAATTTAACTCAGCCTCTTTCAAAGTAGAATTTGATTTAGTTTTTTTTTTTTTTTTTACTGAAATAAGTGGTGTGGATATGCGATTTAGGTGGCAGTAAGAATACATTCATGGTAAATGCTGATATGTGTTAGCCATACCCTAGGTGTATCAGCATCCACTGCATGTCAGATATTCGTCATGAGCATACTATTTCAGAGAAGTATCCTTGCTCATGCACATTAGAAACCAGAGATACAGCTGATCAGAAAGAATATTGAGCTAACCACTTTCACAAAATAAGAGAGAGAGAGAGAGAGAGAGAGAGAGAGAGAGCATGACTTTTATCAGTTGAACAATGATACATATTCCTATCCAGAGATACTCTGCATTTTTTACAGATAACAACAGTAGATGCAACTATGATTATGATTAAATGGGAAATTTATATTATTTTTTTGTTGTGAAGGATGAAATTGTTACAAGAATTGAACGCAAGGTTGCTTCCTGGACCTTCCTTCCTGAAGATAGCATTGCATTACCTTTTTGGTTAATTTGAACATTCCTCTTTCTTTCTTCTAACATACTCATTTCTCGATCAGAAAATGCCGAGCCTATGCAAGTATTACACTATGAAAAAGATCAAAAGTATGTACCTCATGTTGATTATTTTACTGACAAGTCCAATATAGAACGTGGAGGTCATCGATTGGCCACGGTGCTTATGTACTTATCTGATGTTAAGAAGGGTGGGGAAACCATCTTTCCAGCTGCAGAGGTAAATGAACTGGAACTTGCTGTTATCCAATGTATGTCCCTCCCTCATAACAGTGCTGTGCATCAATTGCAGGGTGGACTTTCTCAACTCAAAGATGAAACCTGGTCCAACTGTGCAAGAACTGGTTATGCAGGTACCTTGTAACGTTTGCTTTTGAAAAACTTGGTTACCTAAAACAACCTATCATCTGATTAAAGTTTACTTACGAACTTTAAACTCACAACCACAAAAAAATAGAAGAAGAAGAAGAAAAACTGGGATTGGCATATTTTGTAACCCATGTTGGTGCACTTGGGAGTTTCAGAATTGGACTTCAGATTTGAATGAGTACTTTGCACAAGTTGGTGCCGCATCAAATGTTATGTTTCTAGGTAAAAGGATGTCATGGCAATATGCAAAGTTGTTTTCTATTCAATGCCTTTGGATCATGGTTTCTAGTAAAATCTGATTGCTATTCTTTTGTATATTAAGTGCTGCTGCTGCTGATGATGATGATAAACACTCCCTTGACCATTCACTGTTATTTTTTCTTGCAGTGAAACCTAATCAGGGTGACGCTTTGCTTTTTTTTAGCCTTCATGTCAATGCAACAACAGATACAAGAAGTTTGCATGGAAGCTGCCCGGTCATAGAAAGAGAAAAATGGTCTGCAACAAAATGGATTCATGTGAGATCGTTTGACATTCTGAAGAATCAAAGCCCAAGAAGTGATTGTTCAGATGAGAATGTATGGTGCCCACATTGGGCAGCTGCGGGGGAGTGCGAAAAAAATCCTGTATACATGGTAGGAACCAAAGAATTGCAGGGATTCTGTAGGAAGAGTTGCAGGGTATGTGAATTATAGGTTCTGGTTCATGCTATAAGTCTGCTGCTCAGTGCATATAAGTAGAACAATGAAAAGCAGGACATTCATTTGAAATGCCACTCAATTCTTCCTTTTAAGCTAACAGTTGAATCTTAAAACCATTATTAAAAAAATTGTATTTCTTAGAAGTAATTACCAGAGCCCACAGGTCAGCTGCTATTGTCCATAAGATCTGGGTTGTCTACCTTCTGAAACTTCCCTCTACATTTTTTATACTGCTTCAATCTATGTCCTCTTTTTCATGCTGCCCTCCTCTTAGAAGCAATTCAAAGCATCCAAGCAGTCTAAAGATTTGGTCAAGTCTTTTTGAGCCGGAAAAATGCACATGAAAATAAATGCAATCATCAGTTAGCTGAGCAGAATTTGTGCTGATCAAATAATGCTCTTAAGAGTGTTCCTCTCGAAATTCATTTGAGCCTCGAAGCAGTCTAAAGATTTGGTGCCAAGTTTTGCTGATGGCAGCTCTCTGGTCTAAAAGCTTGCATTATAATAATTAATTTCTATCCTCGGTTGGCTGTGGAGAGTTGTGCTAATTGAATAGTGCTGTAGAATGCACATGCATGCATGCAGGTTCAGACTTTTGCTCGTCTCAAGAGGAAAGTGTATCCACTCTTTTCGTCTTTAAAAGTCAATAATAGAAAATCAAAATTGAAGATTGATATCACCGGTCATCATCTATATCACTAAATGTCAAAAAACAAAAATCATGTATTTTATGGTCTCTAACATATGCATTGTATAAATATAAAAATAAATGATTAAAATGATTGGAGGCAGTGTTTTGGTATGACATAAGAATTAAAATCAATGATTTTAGCCTATGTATTTTAATATATATAGATCATGATCAATAAAGTAGATTTTTAATTCAAATATTCAAATACCTTATTATGTATTTTATTACACCACCACAACATAAATGATTCATTCTTTATGTCCATATGATGTATAGGTTTGAGATAAAACAAAAATACAATTTTTATAGGTTTCTACATATTTTCAGAGGTATAGCATGATCAATGGTATAGATCTTTGATTTGGATGCTCCATTACTTTTTTTTGGAGTTGATAGGTATAGATACATTTTCCTCTTGAGAGGAGCAAAATTTTTCTCAATATATAGAGGAGGCAATTTAGGTATTATTGCAAGATTGTGTTACTTGATGGTGTTACTCTTGAGAATTCATAAAAGGCCACAGAAAATCAAGATGAAATTTCTTGGCATGGTTGTGGTTGAGGTTTGGATTTGTATGAAAATTGGGCACCTTGGAAATAATATACAAAACAATATCAACGTTATTATCTTAATATTAATTATATTAGCTAATTTTTTTTTTTCTTTCATCATTTTATGTTTAAATGAATTATTAATAATAAACTTTTTAAAATCAATAAATAAATATAATTCGTAATCTCAGATCTAATTATATTGCTAGAGGTTTCCATATGAGGTCTTAAAACTTGATTAAAATAATCTCAAAAAGATTTGATCCTTTTTAGTTTTTCTATTTATATTAATACTTGTTTGGATGGTATTATTTTTTACCATTTGAACGAGAGCTTGGGGTTCGATTTTGAATGCTGTTGGCTGTCACTTCAATTCCTGATTAGTAATGTTATGGCTATGCGGGCTTTGGTTTAGGTTGTCTACTTAGGGGTCCAAGTTTTAGTGCAAGTGGAATAATTTAAAAGCAGAGAAGTATTTGGCATCACTTTTATTTCTCATTTTATTCCAAATAAAATTATAAAAATCAAGACAAGGACATATTTAGAGATGTCGTTTTTATTTTTAAAAAAATATTTGTTATTATTTCTAAAAAAATAAAAATAGAAAATATTTACTTTCAATATGTTAAAAATATTAAACTCATTCTTTTACTACCATCACAAATATTGCTACGCTCGCCTCATTGTACTATTGTTGTTATCATAGATGTCTCCGCTGCATTGTTGACACCCTACCAATACTACCACCACTCCGCCATTATTGTCATAGCCAGTATCTCTACAATACTACATTGTCATTGTTGTCACCACCATCACATCGTTAGTGTCTCCACGATCACCACCAACACCATAGCCGGCAACTTCACCATATTGCAACCACTATTACCCCATCACATAGCCATCGCCGTTTTCACCAATATCACAAATGACTCTACTCCCACCATTGTTACTATCATCTCCATAATTATTGCCATATTTATATATTTAAAAAATAAGCTTGGCTAGTGAAGAGCTTTTTATATGTAATATAGATATCAATATTAATCATGCTGGTATTAATATACTCGACTATCATTAAAATTTATTATTTAATATATAATACAAGTATTAATAATATTGGTATTAATTACTTGGCTATTATTAGAGCTTGTTGCTTAATATTCAACAAAAATTTAGCTATTTATATTTATTATAATTTGTTAAATTATTATATTACATTTTAAGAAATAATTAAAAAGAGACAAAAAATCGTATCCTGTGCATCACACTCGGGGTCGATATTACTAATAACAGTATTAGTGACTAGAATTTCCAAATATAAATTTTTATCTGGAGTTTTCGGTTTTTTTTTTTGGTGGGTCGGTTGCTCAAACTGCTCTCACATGAGTACAGCCAGCTACAACACTATTAAGAAAACTATAGAAAGCTAAAGAAACTAAAAATTGTTGGATCCATAGAAACTTTCCGTAATGTTGAGCAGCAAAAGAGGTTCGCCTCTCGAAAGACGTGCCTGACCTACATAGCCCGACACTTCCGTAGCATCCGTCGTATGTCGCACAGAAGCGGATGCTCCACCTCCTCTCATCCCTCCGCCTGAAGACAATCAATCAAGAGCGGAATCTCCCTTCAGAATAATTCCGTCAGCCTCCAACGCATATTTTCAGTTCACCATGTAGATGCAAGTATTGATGATAAAAATTTCCATTTGGCTATCATTAAATTTATTATTTAATATACAATAACAATTTGGCTATTGAACTTCTTTATTTATTATAATTTGTTATATCGTTATACTACATTTCAAGAACAACCGAAAAAATTGAGAAAATCGATGCTCCATCCATCGCACAAGACTCGTATCCACGATGCACGTATTAATGACAGGAGTTTTTTTTTGGAGGAGGCTCAATTTGAGCTTTCAACCTATCATCATGTGGATGCCGATATTAATAATAAAAGTTTTTGCTCAACTACCACTAAAATTCATTACTTAATATACAATAAAAATTTTATTATTTTATTATTATAATTTATTGCATTACCATATTAAATTTTAAGAATGGTGGGAGAAAGAAGCTCGTTGAAAATTGGTATTTTTAAAAACTTAAAGAAAAATAGAGACAGAATTTTTACTCCTCTGTTTTCGACGGTAAAGTGAAGGAAAAAATCGGCCACCAAGGTGGTAGCCTAGTGGTACTGGACAGCAATTCTAACCACAAGGTCTCAAGTTCGAATCGCTGCGGCGACGATTAAATTATGGACCGGAGCTCACTACTTTGGCCACTGCTTGGACTTGTGGTGTAGGACCGCTCTTGAACCGCTAGTAGCCAGGGTGGTGCCGGATGTGACGTACTCACACGTGGGACTCGAGCCAGAGCTCAGAGGAGTAGCTGAGCCGGGCTCACGGGTGGGGATGGTATGAGTAAAAACCGGTCGGGGTGCCCAACACACGGCCATTTCTGCCCGCATCGAACATTCTCCTGGCGGGGCGGGGGCCCAGTGGGGGCTGCTACGTGGGGGTGGGCTTGTTCCTTCCTCCCCCTACCCCTTTTTTTCAGCAAAAAAAAAAAAAAAAAAAAGTGAAGGAAAAATCACCCAAATAAAAAGTCAACACAACCCTCAGGAAACGTCTCGTTCCAGGGTCAAAGCCCAAGCATATCCAGGGGCCCCGATCCCTCAAAGCCGTGGGCTGTTTCCCTCGGACATCACTATCCGTCAAATCCGTCAACAAGCAAATCTTTCCCAAAGTCGACCGCGGCAGCAAACCAACAGCATCCCCCAACGCATCCGGTGGGCGCAATAACTCCCGTTCCATTTCCCTCTATAAACTGAAAGAAAAGCTTCTTCCACCGTAGCCTTGCTCTGCTCCTCTTCGCGTTCCCCCCTGTTAAGATGATGGGACTCCGCTTTCCGTTTGCCTTCTCCCTCCTCTTCTTCGCTTCCATCCCAATCCTCGTCCATGGCGGGATACCCGAGCCCAGTTTCTACGACCCCAAACCGGTCACCCAACTCTCTTGGCGCCCCAGGTACCGGCATCTCCTTGCTGTTTCTCTTGTTCTTTCTTCGAGGGAGAAGTTTCCTTTCTTTCTTGATAGCAGAACACCTCTGAGCTCGTCGGATTTGGTTTTGGTGCAGGGCCTTTTTGTATAGGGGTTTCCTCTCCTACGAGGAATGCGATCACCTCATCAAACTGGTGAGAGGAATTGGCTTTTCTTTTTTATTTCCCTGTTTTTGTTCGGCCGCTGGCCGGAGAAAAGAAACAAAAAAGAGGGGTTTTTGAATGTCTGTGGGCTCTTTGAGAGCAGGCCGAGGGTCAGCTGGAGAAGTCGACGGTGGCGGACAACGACTCGGGGAAGAGTTTGATGAGCGGCGTCCGCACGAGCTCCGGCACATTCCTCGAGAAGCAACAGGTAATTGGCCAATCCCCGCATGCTAGATTTTCTTGCCTGGATTGGTTGCTTGCAAGATTAGAATCTAATTCTTATCGCATGCTTTCATCTCCGAGCTGAATTGCAAAATTGTCTCTTTGTTTTCCTTCTCTCATGATCGGCGATGATCTCATACCGTACTGTTTGATGTAATGCTCCCCATTGCTGATTTTTGAGGTCATAGCGCAGTTGGCAAATCGATTTTGTAGCTTATTTTGAGGGAACAAAAAAAAAAAATCAAAATTTTCATCAGATTGTTAATGTTCCCATTAATTCCTCCATGAACAAATGTTCATAATAATCCCTTCTTGAAGCTTTCTTGGTCTTTCAACCTCAGGGTCAAATACCCAATAATTACTTTTGCAGAAAGGATGGTCAATGAAGTTGGTATTAATGATGAAAATTTCTGCATGAAGGCTCAGCTTGTGCAGAGTTCTTTGTTTGCCATGTGGAGGTCGTAAAAATTTCTGTACAGCAATTATCAAAGTTTTTTGCTTAATATGTAAAAAAAAAGCGATTGAAGCCTTATATTTATTGTAATATGTTATACTACCATATTGCATTTGAAAAACAGAAGACGAAAAAAAAGGAAAATTAATGGATTATTTTGGCTTCCAGGACGAAATTGTCACGAGAATTGAACGCAGGGTTGCTGCTTGGACCTTCCTTCCAGAAGGTAAGATCATATCACCTTTCTTAGTTAATTTAGGCATTCCGCTTTCTTTCTTCTAACAGACTTATTTCTTCGTCAGAAAATGCGGAGTCTGTCCAAGTACTACGGTATGAAAAAGGTCAAAAGTATGACCCTCATTTTGACTATTTTAATGACAAATTCAATATAGAACGTGGAGGTCATCGATTTGCCACGGTGCTTATGTACTTATCCAATGTCAAGAAGGGTGGGGAAACCGTCTTTCCATTTGCAGAGGTAAATAATTGGCGACTCACCTTTTACCCAATCAAAAAGTCTCTCCCTTATAACAGCAATGTGAATCAATTGCAGGGTGGAGTTTCCCAATACAAAGATGAAACTTGGTCTGACTGTGCAAGAGCCGGTTATGCAGGTACGATGTGACTTCTATTTTTTTTAACTAAGAGAGGCAAAAGCGAGACTTTATTAAAAGAATTGGTAATTACAACGAGAAGAGTAGAGAGTTTGTCGGTCAGAACTGATCAAAACTACAAGTGTCAGTTCTAACTAGACAAATCCATGAAAAAGTAAAGAAGATAGCAATATGTTCGCATGAAACTTCTATTCCTGAAAAACTTTACCTAAAACAACCTGTTATCTGATTATATTTATTCCTGAATCTTGGTGCAGCATCAAATGTTATGTCTAAAGTTAAGGATGTCATCTAATTGCTCGTGCGAATTCTTTTCTAGTGAAAATCTGATGGCCAATCTTTTGTAAATTAGAAGCTGATTTTGTTGTCCTGATGCATCTGACAATAATATAAAAATCCCTGCCTTCTCCATTCACTGGTATTTTTTTTTCCCCTGCAGTGAAACCTAACAAGGGCGATGCTCTACTCTTCTTCAGCCTTCACGTAAATGCGACAACAGATCCAAGGAGCCTGCATGGAAGCTGCCCGGTCATCGAAGGTGAAAAGTGGTCTGCAACAAAATGGATTCATGTGAGGAACTTTGACCGCCCGGTTAGACAAAGCTCAAGCGTAGGATGTTCGGATGAGGATGAGCGCTGCCCAGAATGGGCAGCTGCAGGGGAATGTGGGAAGAATTCTCTGTACATGGTAGGAACCAAAGACTTTGATGGATATTGTCGGAAGAGTTGTAGGATATGCGAATCATAAGCTCCGGTTCATACTATGAAGGCTGCTGCACAATAGGTGTCAAAAAAGGAGATCCATTCATAACTTTAAAAGCTATTTAGCAGAGCTGAAACTTGAATCTTACCCTATTGAAGGATCCGTGTCAAATATTTTCTAGCACACCATCTAATATTTCTGTCACGCCCCGCCTGCATGGGGCACATGCGGCACCCAGTGCCCACGTGGGGGCCACATGAGAAGGAAATATGGGGCTTTCCTGCTAGATATTGTTCGATTCTGGGGTCCACACGCGCGCTGCACGCACTGTTCAAACCCCTCACCGATTTTGTTTTCCACCCAAAACGCGTCTGTAGGATTTGGAGATACTCACCTCATATGCCCAAGCTCTGCAACGAGTCTTTTCGATGTGGGACTATTGGACCTCATATCCTTCCCAGCATCGGACAAGAACCGTCATCGTCTTTGATACCAAATGTCACACCCCCGCCTGCGCGGGGCACATGCAGCACCCAGTGCGCACGTGGGGGCCACATGAGGGGGGAACACCGGGCTCCCTGCCAAATATTGTTCGGTTCTGGAGCTCGCACGTGCGCCGCGAGGTATGAGGCCCAATAGTCCCATATCGGAAAGATTCATTTCAGAGCCTGGGCATATGAGGCGGGTGTCTCCAAATCTTGCAGACGCGTTTTGGAAGGAAAACAAAATCGGAGAAGGGTGAAAGACGCTTGCGTGAAGTCCTGAAACCAGACAATATCTGACAGGGAAGCCTCATGTTCCCCCCTCATGTGGCTTCCACGTGGGCACTGGGTGCCGTACACGCCTCGTGGAAGCGGAGGTGTGACATTTGGTATCAGAGCCGAGGACGGCTCTTGTCCGATGGTGGAAAGGGTGTGAGGTCTATTAGTTTTACAACGGAAAGACTCGTTCCAGAGCCTAGGCATATGAGGTGATTATCTCTAAATCTTGCATACGCGTTTTGGAAGGAAAACAAAACCGAAGAGGGGTGAAGGACGCTTGCGTGAAGCCTTGGAATCAGACAATATATGGCAGAGGAGGTTCATGTTCCCCCCTCATGTGGCCACATGAGTGCCGCACGTGCCCCGTGGAGGCGGGGCGTGACAATTTCTTTATTTCCAAAAGGCACTATTGTTTCCAAGAAAACTTTAGATTTATTCAGTAGAGCCTGAAGGCTGAGCCTCTACCATTTATAAGATCCGAGTTGTCTCACTTGTGGATCTCTGCTCTGCATTCTCTGTGCTGCTCTACTCAGTCCCTGTTTTCCCTTGAGTGCAATGTCTGTGCAGGGAAAAGGTTGATCATGGAATCAAGTATCTGAAGAACAGAGTTCTCATTTTGGAACTCCAGCTAGTTTCCCTCTCCACTAGCCCAAGTTTTAAGCCCACCCACAAGAATCCTCGAATTTAAGGGCGTCATTCAGGCCTTTTTTCTTCTTATGGTTATTGTTTACACCTGAATGCAAATCCGAATTCATCATAGGATCTCAGATTTTGTTTTCGAGTTTTATCTTTGACCTTCCGAGTATTACTGGTTCTGGCAGCCTGGTAGGGGCTCCTTCAATGTAGCTATCCTTTCTTGGCTGCCTCTGGGCCTCCTAGCTCCTTCCCGTTTGTTTCCATTACACCCATTTGCCGAAGCCGTTTCAGGGATTAATTCCAGGAGGAGGAAGGAATGCTATTCCACTTCTCAAAGAGGAGGAGGTGCATATTGGTCGACCTCAAATTTTGGGTCATCACATGTATAAGGCTATCTTATCATTAATCTCAAGAACTAAGAATCCTTTTAGCCATAGTCCTCATTGCAAATTCACAGCTAGCTAACCAATCCTTAAGTAGTTTATTAAGAAGACCTTGGAAATGATGCCAAAATAGTTCTCACCAAGAACATCTGTATCCACTAGATTAGATCCAACTAGCTGTCCAAGCTGTTGATTCTTATTTAGAATTAATCCGAGATCCGGGACTACGGCTCATCTTGAGATGAAGCTTACTCAGGTCAACATCAAGACAAATGTGGAATTTTTGAAGGCCAAATTTAACTCACTCACTCTTGAGTTCATGCTATTTCTTATAAGAGTACAATACATTGCTATAGCAAAAAAGTGACTCAGATTCCTTGAAGCCACCTAACATTGGCTTTACAATATGTTTCATTATACAACACCTACGCCAAGCCAAACTAGATATCCAACAATTGGAGAGACTTCTCATCTATAAAGAAGCTCTTCTACGATAACTATGGCAGAAATAAGACAACAACATATAAAAAGGTACCTTGCATCCTTTTTTCTCCATAATGCGTAGCCAAAAGAAGAGGGAATGATAACATGGAACATAAGCCTTTATTCCACGGTCCTCACTACACCTTTCTGATATTCCTAATGTACAAATCTTAGGACTGCACTACAAAATGGCATCAAGGAAACATGATTACAAGATCTTTGCCTTTTATAGATATTCGAAAAGATAAGAACAGCACAATGGAGCTAGAATTATCCTGAATTTTAGCTTTATAATTCACGTTGTACACCGAAATCTACTCCTACCCACCTCTGTCCAAAGCTCTTACAAGATCCTCTGTCCAAAGCTTTATCATCCTCTGTCCAAAGCTCTTACAAGATCCAGGCAACAACTAGCCACCATGAGGAGATCAATCCAATTCCTGTAACAGGTGAAAGAAAACATCGTTATAGCCGTAACGAGTGATCTAATCCAATCAATTTGGAAGTTCTCCTGCTGTATTATGTTCTTACCGATCCACAATGGAACAGTCCTGCTCCCACGGCTCCAAGACGCGGAAGCAAAGTAGCAATTCGTGGACGTGTTCATCCCATTGCCACAGCTACAAGTGAAGGAATTGTACTGCCCGGAGTAACCACACACTCCATGGCTCTTCTCGCAGTCGGCGCATGCTCTTGGATAGCCATCGTCGACACTAAACCTGTACTTGAGGGCAATCCCAAACTTCCACCCGCTGGGATCAGTCTCAGCGCCATGGAAGCTATAAATCCCCGAGTAGGAGCTGCACTGCAGCTTCTTGAGGTCCATCTCAAATGATGGCCCGAGGCTGACCGGCGTGTAGATGCAGCATGTCGAGATCGGCACGTTGAGCAGGCTAATGGCTGGGCAGGAGTAGAGAAGACTGCAGATGGGCGCGTTGCTGGTGTCGCATAACGGGACGTCGGTGGTGTTGGATGAGTAGAGAGGGGAGGAGGAGGTGGAGCAGTCGAGGAGGGCAAAAATGTTGCCGTCGAAGAAGGTGAAGGGGGCGTTCCAGTCGAGGGAGAAGCCATTGCTCGTGGTGGTGGAGGAGCACGTCGACATGGAGGGGTCGGTGATGTAGAGGACTTGGTTGGTGTAGTCGATGGCTTGGATGGGGTATGAGCCGGTGTGGGTGGTGAAGGTGAGGGTCTGGTGGTCCGAGTCACAGGTGACGTGGGGCTGGAAACCAGGGCTGCCGCACCCGGGGCCGGTGCCAAAGGGGTAGTGGATGGCGAGGGAGCCGCAAGAGCTCTTGCAGGCGAACTCCGAGGAGGAAGGGGTGGGGAGGAGGAGGAGAAGGGTGGTGGTGAGGAGAAGAAAGGTGGTGACGAGGTTTAAAGTCATGGTTGTGGCCTTGTGGGTTGGTGAGTGGAATATAGGAGAGGAGGGGAAGAGAGGGGATGGATGCTAAAAGCCTAGAAGTCTTCCCTTGGAGGAGTATGAGGGAGGAGCATGTGCTTTTGATTTAGCTACATTGATGTACTTTATAGAAGCATAGGTTTTATTAGCATTAGTATTTTATTGGCATTAGGCAGCTTTGGGCTTAGCGCAAGCCTGGATGCTTACTAAAATATGTCAATAATTGGGTTTAGATCATGACCTTACTTAATTAATGTAAAAAGTAGTTAATACTTAATAAGACACCTTCACAACCTACACAAAGGAAAGAGGAGGAAGCAGAAGATATCGAACAACCTCTCTTCTTTTTTTTTATAAAAACAGAAGTATCATACATAGTGCGTACGGATATAGTCAAGAAAATCAAAAAGCAATACATCACGGGAAGCACTGGGCAACTCCGCCTCTCCCACCCAAAGGTGGTCCTCCAAGTGGTTGGCAATAAAAGAAGCCACTCAATCTGCAACCCCATTGGCTTTTCTAAACACATGCTTCGCCTGAAACACCATCCCACCACAAACCATGGCCCGGATATCTTTCAGCAGTGGGTGGTAATTGTCGACCCCCACCGACACATGCAGAATCCACTCAATGATCGTCGTAGAGTCACCCTCCAGAAGGACCTCTCTCTCCTGCAAGGCATGTCGAACGTAGTACAATCTAGACTAGGCCTCTCTCAACTCCGCCCTTAGCACCAAGGTGTCGAACAAGTCACAACCCCCAGTTGCGATCACCCTAGAATATGGGCTCCTGACAATGAAGCCCGCACTTTCCCTCCTGCTGCCCTGCGCATCCATCGAAGTTGACCTTAAGAAAATTCGGGGGTGGGGGCTCCTAGGTGAAAAACACCAAGCGGGATGCTCCACGAGCAGATGAGCCCCAAATATTCCAAGCTGTCAAAGATCTATCCGATCGGATCACCTGAGAGACCTTCAGCGCCAACAGTCGAGCCCTCTCTACCACTATCCCCGGTGGGGGGCATCTCTTCCCAAATGTCCATACATTCCTCGTAAGCCATATCTGATAAGCAATATAGGTCACCCGCACTACCTCTGATCTGGACTGCAAGGCTCTGACCAACTGACGAATAACCTGGAGAAAGGTCGCCGCATGACACCAGAGCACTGTGGGAAACCCTACTCGCCTCCAGATCTTCCTAGCCTGGTGGCACTGGAAGATAGCGTGGTCTAGTGACTCATCAATCTAACACTCAAGGCACTAGAGGTGGATACCCATGCCCCTCCCGAATAGCAGAAGTCTCATTGGTAGCCTTCCCCAAGCGACCTTCCAAAGAAATAAGACCACTCTGGGGTGCAGCCCAAATCGCTAGATTCATCCGAAGTCCACCCCCAACTATCCTCCATCCTGGACAACGCAGCAAATGTCAACCACTCTAACTCTAGACCTGCAGGATGAGCTCCAAACCCTGACATCGGGGCAAGGGTGCCCTAGAACTAGGAGCGATCGAATTTGCTCTGCAAGTGGTTCCCTGAAGAACTGATCAATCTGGTAGGTATCCCACCCCCCACCACCAGGTAGAAGAAGGTCACAAACCCGGAGTCCATCCCCAGCCTCCACACTAACTAGGGTCGGCCATTATCGCAATGGGAGCTCATCCACCCATGCATCCTCCACCACGTCAGCCATCACTGATCAACCACTTGCATCTCGAAAGGATCATAGGCACATACCTACTAATCTTGTGCCACGCTAGTGAAACCCTCCGACCCCCAAATGGTCCCACTGCTCCAAATGGGGCCATACCGGGCGATGATCATCTGACTCCAAAGAGACTACGGCTCCAAGATAACCCTGGCAGCATGCTGAGCAATCAGCGCCTCTTTCTTGGTCAGCAAGGACTAAATTCCGAGCCCCCCCAGCCCTAGTTACTTGGCAAACCGACTTCCAATCCACTAGATGCACCCTGCCCTACGACCCCCAAATGAAACCCCGAGCCATTCTCTCAATTCTCGTCAACACTGTCTTGGGGACAATGGTGTTCGACATCAAGTAGACAGGCATAAAACAGAGATCAAACCTAACTAGGGTGACCCTACCCATCATGGAGAGCAAGGCCGCCCTCCATCCCTCTATACTTGATGCACCACCTCCTGACAGTTCGAGATCCGCAACTTCCTTCTAGTGATAGGGACACCTGATATCTCCATAGATCATCCTGCTCCCCCATGCCAAGAAAACCCCTGATCTCCTGTCGCACCCGCACCTCAGTCTTTGGGTTGAAAGCAATGGTTGATTTTTGGAGATTCACCCTCTGACCCGATGCTAAATAATAATCCTCCAAGACCCTCCGAAGAACAATGGCATCCCGCGGCCTGTCCCTGGTCAGTAGAAGGCAATCATCTGCAAAGAGGAGGTGAGTGATCACCGGGCCACCAGGCGTCGGGACATAGGCCTGCAATGCCTGCTCCCCACACGCCTGTTACAAAGCACGAGACAAGACATCAGCATAGATGATAAAAAGGTATGTGGATAAGGGACAACCCCGGCATAGCCCGACAGTTGACCGAAAGAAGAGCGACGGTGTGCCGTTGACCAAGATGGAGAAGGATGGTCCCTGCACACACCCCATGACTCAGGAGATCCAAGTCTCATGGAAGTCAAGACTCACCAGCGCCCTCCGCAAGAAGGGTCATCGGACTCTATTATAGGCTCGCTCCATGTCAAGCTTCACAGCCATGTAACACTGCCGCTGTGAAGCTCGCTGCAACTCCCATATCATCTCCTGGGCTATCATGACATTGTCAGTAATGCTCCGGCCACCGACAAACGCCCCCTTTTCTGCGCAAATAAGACGAGGCAGAAGGGACTGCATCCTGCCCACTAAAATCTTTGCCACCACCTTGTAAAGGGTAGTGCAAAGGCTGATGGGTCTATAATGGCTAGGCTCTGATGCATCACATCGCTTTGGGATCAAGGTGACAAAAATTGCCTTCGAGTCATTTGCCATAACTGCTGACCTGAAGAAGAGCTAGACCACCTCCATCACCGCTCTCCCAACAATGCTCGAGTATCTTCTGAAAAAAAAGGGGGAACCCATAAGGCCTACGGGCTTTGTCCACCACCAGGGCCCAAACTGCCATCCTGATCTCCGCCTTTGTCACCTTCTCGATCAGCGTAGCAATCTCTGACGACCCCACCACCATGTCCGAGCAAGAGAAGGCAACTCCGCTATCCACGCCCTCCTCCTCAGACCATCTGGATCGGAAGAAGTTAACCAAGAGATATCGGATCAAGCTCTCCTCCTCCAACCATGACCCCACCTCATCTCGCAAGGACCTAATCATGCTCCTCTGCCTCCTGATGATGGTAGACTTGCGAAAAAACCGGATATTCCCATCCTTCTCCTATAACCACTGGATCTTGGACTTCTACCTCCAAAATACCTCTTGCTTTCTCGATAGAGAGTGATGCTCCGCAAGCCTCTGCCAAAGAGAGCTCATATCATCATCGGAGAAACCACCCAAACTGTCCTCCCTCCTCTGTAACTCCAAATTGTCCTCCCTCATCTCTTGAAAAGATTACGTATTTGACATATATAGAGAAAGTTGGATGTACAAAATTTTCAAGCATTAGGTTCTACAACTTTCAAGCATATCTATATAATTGCTATTAATACCATGAACCTCTGTGCCAGCTGCGTTACTTCACATACACATTCAACAATAGGATACTTGCTATAATTTGAAATTTAAGATCTAGTAAAAATCCTCCAGAAAGAGGATGATACCAATAGTGTATTTTTCCCCTTTTTTTTGAGCAGACAGTCAGTCTCCACTAAAAATTTAATAAATTGCATTTTTGAATAACTTCACTAACACAACTTTGCTATAAAAAAATAATCAAATTGTGAACTCTAGTTGATATTCATTTAGATAAGTAGATAATGTTATAATATTTGCAGTAGAAGAGGAAAACAAGAAAGAGAGAGGGAGATTCACTAACACAACTTTGCTATAAAAAAAATAATCAAATTGTGAACTCTAGTTGATATTCATTTAGATAAGTAGATAATGTTATAATATTTGCAGTAGAAGAGGAAAACAAGAAAGAGAGAGGGAGAGGATTTTATATTTCTGTTCCATCATATTTGGTACATCTCATAAATTATATTTACTAGTGGACAAACTCTATATAAGAAAACAATATAGCCTGATACAAGAATATGCTAACGAAAAAAATATTATGGATTATATTAGGTTGTTATGTGATCCTTGAAATCATGCTAACACCCTTCCTCAAACTCAATATGGTACTGTAGGTATCAACTTGATTTTGCAAATTAGATCATGAAAGTATTTAGAAGCTAACGCAGAAGATCGAGAGGTGAACTAGCAGCTCAAAACTGATATTATAGACCAAGAGATGACATAGCAGCTTAAAAGCTGATATGGCGGTAGATCATGAGTTAACATGGTAGTTTAGATGTTGAAGTGATAGATCAAGAGTTAACGCAGTAGCACAGAGTCTGATATGGCAAATCAATAACTATCGTAGCAGCTTAAAAGCTAATTTAGCAGATCAGGAGCTGATATAGCAGCTCAGAAGCTAATATCGCAACTAGTGTGTCAAGTTAATGTGACAGCATAGAATCTGGCATGGCAATTTAGGAGCTAACATAGCAGCTCAAAAGTTGATATGACAGACTAGTGTGTCAAGCTGATGTGATAATATAAAATCTAACATGGTAGAACAAGAGCTGACATAGCAGCTTAGAAATTAATATAGTAGATCAAAGAGCTGACGCAACAAATTGATGTATTTGGTAATGCTTACATAGCTAACTAACGAAGAAGACTGATGAGTCCATTATATGATTGACTGATGTGTCTATCGATATGTCCCACTAACATGATAAACCGACGTATTTGCCAACATGGCTAATTGATATGTTTGATAATGTGGCAAATTGATGTAGCTGACTGACATATTTGATGACATGGACTGTTGATCTAATTAGTGGGTGACGTGGCTTTCATATTGCGAAGATATGGCAAATCAATTGATGCGGCAAGCTTTACGGTTGGACAGACGATGATGTCATAGGATGTCACCACTGGTCAATGACGATGTGGCTGGATGACATGTCTTATCTACATTGGCATAGCGGAGTGACGTGTCAGTTATTGTGAATGGTTTAGATGACAAGGTAGTGAGAAGACATATAGAAGGTGGAGGTTATGATGGGGACCAGTGCTCAGAGAAAAAGTAGTCAAAGGTCAATGATTCTCGTAGATAAAGGCACAGTGGAAGAGGAAGAGGCCTCAAACTAGATAGTGATGGAGCTAGAGGTAGCAAACAAAACCGAAGATGGAGAGGAAGGGGCCAAGCGACGGTGAGGAAAGACGATGAAAGATTTAAAGATGAGAAGAAAGGCGGTGGAGAGGAGCTGTGACCTATTAGAAAACAAAGAATCTTTAAGTGTTATTGTACCAGAAAATAGAGTATCTACCAATATACTAAGAACCATAGAATTCTCGGATGTTGATTCACTAAAAAATAGAGGATTTACAGATTCACCAAAATAATAGAGGATCTTTAGGTGCTGATTCATCATAGATCGATAATGGAAATCTTCAAGGCATCTAGACATAGTAACGACGATTGCAGTAGAGGTGGAAGAGATGGCGGCGACAGATTAGATGATCAATGGCTCTGATACTATATTAAAATATTTGCATAAGAAGAGAAAAACAAGAGAGAAAAAGAAAGAGAGAGAGAGAGAGAATGGACTTTATATTTTTGTTCTATCGCATTCGGTACATCTCAAAGCTTATATATTAGCGTACAAAGTCTATTTAAAGAAAATAATACTGGATGATATAGGTTATTATGTGATTCCTAAAATCATTCTAATAAGATCATGTCAATAAAGAAAAATACTACATATTGTTATAGGATTGCATAAAAGCTTGGATCAAAGTTCCCCCACTTCCTCTTCATAGGAAGGAGGGTTGCATTTAAAATTATAAATTACAGAGGAGATGATATAATTTTGGATTTGAATTAGCTTATATTCCTCCTTTGTCACTTAGCCTCAAACTAGCTCATGGCAATTCTACAATCTATCCATCATTAGCTTGAGCCTAAATGATATATTTTCTCTGCTCGCTTCACTCCAATTAAGAAGGAAAATCCTCTGCGTAACATGGCCTTGCCACTGAGATTCATCAAATCGGGTGTAAACTGAATGATAACATTTGAGCCTTGCTGTGCGGGGTCGCGTGCAACTTAATTGCCACCCACGCCTGGACCAATCATAGCGTATATATCCTGGTCTCCTTCGACCTTCCTCGAAGCTTTCTTTTTCTCCTTCTATTATTGTATTCTTTGGCGGAAAGGTGAAAGCTTGGCCATATTTCTCCATTGCATGAGCTGGAACATCCACCATCCTCTCTTTGTCCGGGAATTTTAGAAGACGGATCTCGTCGGTGGTCTAAATTTAATAATGGAGAGAGAGCATACGCGGAGTCATCCGCGTGGAGAAACGTGAATAGTAGTTGATCGCGTCTGTCCAAGTAAGAGCGTGGTCGGTCTTCAAGCCTTCTGCATCCAAGAATTATCTGGGGGCGTTCCTTCGATGGTTTTTTTTTTAATTATCCAGACGTTTCTGATCTGTTCATAATTATAAATAGTAATGAGGATGGATATTAAAAAAAAAAAGAAGAAGAAAGACAATTTGAAGTAAATGCGGGATATGGGATACGTTCTATGCTTGTAAGGGCGGAGGAGAGCAGAGCATCCGCTTCTCGGCGACATCCGGTGGCTATTAAGAAAGTATGATACTTTTCAGATTGTGCATGTGTACTGAGAGACGAATAGGGTAGCTGACTGGGTCGCCTCCTACACCGCCCAACATACCGGTGGGATTCTCTAGACTCGGGAGTCGGATGTTTCTTCAGCATTGAGTAATCTATTTTTCTTTGACAATGCTGGTTATGCTCACACAAGATTAGTGTGAGCAGCTGATGTACCAAAAAAAAAATACAGCATATGAGCCCCCACTATTAGCTCAAATTAACAACCGAAGCCAGGTTGCTCTGCAAAATAGAATTAATCGAAACAATCCTAGGAAAGAAAATCTTCAGGCAAGTGACAATGCTCCACCCCTGTTATGAAACCGGCACTAGTGATCTGTTCGACTACATGGATTAGCTTCAAAAAAAAAAAATTGCTTTCTTCTTTCTTTACAAGAGATTCAAATATATCTCCTAAAGTCACAAACTGTCGTGGGGTTTTAAAAGAGAACAGGAGCCCCAAAATGTGACAGCTTCTTTAGGGCTTTTTCCATCTAAAGATTTTGTCGGTCTAATTTTGTATATTTTCTAGTATGAGAACATCCATTTGAAATTCTCGAGTTTCTCGAGCTTTCTTCTACTTTATTATATTCAAATTACATCCCGTTTGCAGGCGCATAATCAGTGAAAATGAAAATGGGAAGCCATTGGCAGAGTCTTATTTCCATTCCGATTTAGAATAGGAATGCGCTAATCTCTCCAAACGCAATCCCTATTCTCCTCTACTATTTCAAGTCAATTCTGATTCGGATTCTGGTCACAAACCAAATATGTCCGGCAACAAACTAAATGCTCACTGAATCTCAAATTTATAGGTAAAACATGCATGCCAGAATAGTCCCAACCTCAGAATAATGCGGCAATCTGAAGCAAAATAGTCAACCGAGATTTTTGTTTTCAACGAAGTATTTATCTCACCCAATCTGTGGTCACCACCCGTGTGAGTTGTTAGAACACGGCACTGGCACGATGTGGAGAACATTCATAAAGATAAACAACCAAGCAAACAAAAGAAATTGCAAGTCTTAGCCCATATTGTTCTCCAAAGTAATCATGGTGAACTGTGGAAGCTACAGACAAAAAGCATAGTTAGTACCGCCCAGAAAATTATAAACTAACATGATTGCTAAATGTTTTTGGAATATGTGCACCAAGAAAAATAGAATGCTAGCGTTGTTTTGAAGATGACAGTGAATAATTGGATATACACAAATATAAGTGCTGGCATGAAGAATAAAATTATACGCAAAAATTAGTATAAGTTTGTATAATATAAACGAAAGTATGTACGGATACTCTATAAATATGTGCAAAACTAAAAGTTAAATGATAATGATCAAGGAACTGCATGTTGAAGTCGATCTAGTCAAAAGAAAAAAAAAATTGTTAAGTATGGAAAAAAAAATGGTTATTGTCTTTGAAGTTATTTAGCTCCCCTCCCTTAAATCCAGCGGTTTCTTATTTGTTTGGACTGAATTCACAAAATAATAGCCTATTTAACAGCCTAAACTTTAATAGGATATAAAGTTGATTTAGGATTTATTAGGAAAATTCAGCAGAATTAAATTGAATTTTTTATAGGAATCGGGTCCTGCTGAGCTATTTTTTATTCTGAAGCCCGTCTTAGTTGCGGCCTAAATCCCATCAATGGATCTATAGGGCTATAGAATTACAAAAAGAAAAACCTATAAAGATTTTTTTTTTCCATAGGAGTAGGGCCTAAGAAGGATCGGTTTGACATGGGCTTTACGTGAATAGACCTTGTAATAGATAATCCTATGGGCCGGGAAATCCAGCCCAAACTGGATTAGGATAGATTTCCTCCCCCCCCCCCCCCCCCCCAAAAAAAAAAAAAAACTGGTGAAAGTGAGGAGAAATAATCCACTCCACTCTTCGGAAAATGGTGAAATTGTTAAAAGAATGAAATTCACATGCCATCTTATCCCCTCCTCTCACACAGCCATTTCTAGCCTTCCCCGTTGTTAAATCCAGTAGTTTTTTTCTTGAATTCCATGGATTAAGAATGTTAAAGATAAGTTTTAATTTGATAAGAAGAGTGAGTTTATGATAAAATAGACCAGTTGAATTGTATTTTGAAGGAGTGGCATCTGCCGTTCATATGTGTTGCCATTGATCTCTCTTCAATTGGAAGAGAGAATTTGCAATCTATCTATTGCCGGAATTTGGACCCGAGGGTGACCGCGGACCGAGGAAGAGGAGCTCCGGCTGACTTGGCGGCGGACGGCTGTCTCCGACGGATCTACAAGAAGCTTGTGGCCGGGGTTTCCGGCGCCGACCCTCCGATACTTAAGTCAGAGAGGGATTTTAATGGAGAGAATTATGGAGGAAAATGATATAAGGATGTATTTTTGGCCGGAGAGGAAGAAGAGAGTCCTTTCTTTTGTGGAGGAGGAAGCTCCTTGCCTCGCCAGCATTCCCCCCTCTTTATAGGAGGAGGTGTGGCGGTTACTCACCCTTGATTGCGATTGCGGATATCTCAGATTAAATAGGTTACCTTGGATGGCATGGGCGTTCAAATTAGCTGGCAATCGGTTGAGATAGTAGAAACTCAAATTTTGACAGCTGTGGTGGCGGAGACCGCGGGATTTGATCTCGAATATGGAGGATTTGGTGCTTCCTTCTTTATGTGGGCATTCCGTGCTCGGCCTTCTGAGCTCAGTCTTCTGAGCTCATGCCTTCTGAGCTCGGCTTTCTGAGCTCGGCCTTCTGAAGTCAGCCTTCTGAGCTCGGCCTTCTGAGCTCAGTCTTCTGAGTTCATGCCTTCTGAGCTCGGCCTTCTGAGCTTGACCTTATGAGGTCGGTTTTTTGAGCTTGGCCTTCTGAGGTCATGCCTGCCAAGGTCGTGCATGCTGAGATCATGTTTGTCGGGGTCACGCCTGTCGTTGGATTCGGGTGCTCTGATTGTATTTGTGGGGTGGTCCATTTTTTTCCCAACATTACCCTCCGACTTTCAAGTTCGAGCTGCTTTTTGGCTCGAGCGAAGGAAGTAGTCCAATCGTCAATCGTCATGTAATATAACCAAATGTCTATGGAGATGTATGTGCCAAGTAAAGTGTACCTCTCGTGCAGTCGGAGCTAACGGCCTTAAGCCGAGCTGTCCAACCCGAGCTAAGCGACTCTGGTCTGAGGTCGACTTTAGCGGCCCTCTTTGGCTTGTGGTCGACTCAGCAGGGTGCCCTCACTAAGATCGGGGCGCATTGTCGTAGGAGGCGTCGAATGTCGTCGAAGGGCATCGAATGGTGTCGAAATGGCATCCCGAGCTTGGTCAGGGCATCCCGAGCTTGGTCGAGGCGTTGTCGAGTAGTTCTCGAGGTCGAGGGAGCCTTAGCTCACGGACGACTCAGCGGGTTGTCCCGAGCTTGGTCGAGGCATCAGAGCTTGGTCGGATATCCAACTTGGTCGGGCATCCCGAGCTTGGTCGGGGCATTATTGGAGATACATACAGGAGACGGGCCTCGTCCGTTGGTGATCGTGCGCCCCCACTTGAAGCGGGGCGACGTTGGAGGTAGAGATACCCGTAGGTCATCTTTTGCATTCTCCGACCTGAAAATAGGTTAAATATTGAAATTATTTAAAGCCAAAGTGGCATCTTGTACCTTTTGGAGATATTTTGATGGCTCCCGAGCTTCGAAGTTTCTCGGGACTTGGCTCAGCAACCGGCCTTCTGGGAGAGGTGTTTTGAGCTCGGCCTTCTGAGGTCGGCCTTCTGAGCTCGGTGTTCTGAGCTCAGTTTTCTGAGCTAGGCCTTCTGAACTCGGTTTTCTGAGCTAGGCCTTCTGAGCTCGGTCTTTTGAGCTCGGTCCTCTGAGCTCGGTTTTTTGAGCTAGGCCTTCTGAGCTTGGTCCTCTGATCTCGGCGTACTAAGCTCGATCTTCTGAGCTCGGTTTTCTGAGCTCGGTCTTCTAGGATTGGTCTTCTGAGGTCTGCCTGCCAAGGTCGTCCTTCCGAGCTCGTTCAAGGCCGCAATGAGTGTTTGGACTTGTTGCACCAATATGTCAAACTGTTAAGGGTAGATCCGCGGAGCTAGATCTGCCGGAGGCATCGTGATACGCCCTCTGAACCCACCAGACTGCAACGGGTTCGAAGACCCAACCTCCACTACCTGATGGCGTTGGACCAGGGCCCTAACACACGATCCACCACGACGGAGTCCCAGGCACGCAGAGAAGGAGTCCGTTGCAAGGGAGCTGAGTTTTCGTCGAAGATTCTATTGCGAAGACGGGGGGAGCGGGGCGGCATGCAGAACGGGGAAGATGGTATGCAGAACGGGGAGGAAGAAGAGAGTAACCACGTCAAGGAAAGCATTCGATTTAGATGGAAGACGTGGGAGGGAGAGGAACTCGAGTGCCGACATGACAACCTTTTATTTCGCTAATCAGTTGTCAAGGGATCCATAAATGAGAGAATGAGTGAAGGGAAAGGCAGCGTGAGAATAGAAGTGGTGTTTGGGTTAACTCTCGCCCGAAGAAGAGTCCTACGTGCATGGGTTTTCTCTCACCCAAAGAGAGGTTTCAATAAAATATTTCATTCCCATCGTTCTCTTTTTCTTCTCTCCATAGCTGGGACCTACCACATCGACGGTGGATTCTGAATCGAGCGGCCAAGATTTGGTGCACGATACCTGGAGGCATTAGAAGCTCCTCTGCTCCTGAGTCTTATGATATGACTCGGGCCCTTCCTCTAGCGCCAACTGTTGCTGGAATTTGGACCCGGAGGTGACCGCGGAACGAGGAGGAGGAGCTCCGGCTGGCTTGGCGGCGGATGGCTGTCTCCGGCGGACCTGAAAGAAGCCTGTGGCCGGAGTTTCCGGCACCGGCCCTCCGATGCTTAAGTCAGAGAGGGATTTTAATAGAGAGAAGTAATGGAGAGAAATGATATAAGGATGTATTTTTGGCCGGGGAGGAAAAAGAGAGTCCTTTCTTTTGTGGAGGAGGAAGCCCCTTGCCTCGCCAGTGTTCCCCCCTCTTTATAGGAGGGGGTGTGACGGTTACTCACCCTTGATTGCGATTGCGCATATCTTGGATTAAATAGGTTATCTTGGATGGCAAGGGTGTTCAAATTAGCTGGCAATCGGTTGAGATAGTAGGAATTCAAATTTTGACAGTTGTGGTGGCGGAGACTGCGGAATTTGATCCCGAATATGGAATATTTGGTGCTCCCTTTTTTATGTGGGCGTTCCGCGCTCAATCTTCTGAGATCGGCCTTCTGAGCTTGGTCTTCTGAGCTCGGCCTTCTGAGCTCATGCCTTCTGAGCTCGGCCTTCTGAGGCCGATTTTCTAAGCTCGGCCTTCTGAGATCATGCCTGCCAAGATCGTGCACGCCGAGATCATGCTTGCCGAGGTCACGCCTATCGTCGAATTCGGGTGCTCTGACTGTATTTGTGAGGTGGTCCATTTTTTCCCCAACACTATCAAACCTCTCTCTCTCTCATCGTAGATGATGATTAGATAAATCCCATAAAAGAAGAGGAAGAAGGAAATTATGTTTCCACTTCGACTAAATATGATTGAAAGCAGAAGACAAGATTTGTCTATGCTTTGTAGGATTTATTAATAAGCTCGAGTCCTTCTTCCCTCAGTTTTATGTCATCCTTTTCAAATGCTTTTACGTCCGTGCAAGGAATCTTGCACGAACGTAAAAGCAAGAGGGGCTTCCTTGCACGAACGTAAAAGCAAGTGCTTTTACGTCCGTGCAAGAGGGGCGTGAGTTTTTGACGGATGCAAAGGATCGCGCCCACGACCGTGGTTTCGCCACGCGAAGGATCGCGCTTGCGACCGTGAAGAGACGCACCCCACAGGAGACGCACCCACAGGCCCTCTCGTAGAGGTCTATAAATAGACGGCCTCTACAGATTAGAAAAAATATAAAAATATATGAGATTAGAAGCAGAGGATTCCTAATCTCTCTTCTTTCTCTACTCTCTCTACTAGTTAAAATATTTTTTCCAAATTCTTTTTTAACGGGCTTGCTGCATATTGATTCTGGGTTCGAAGCCTTTTTTGATCCGTGCAAATCATCGAGGCAGAAAGAACGAGAGGCTGTTGTATCTCAGGAGTAGAACGCCATCCAAACCTAGTGCACTGTAAGGCGGCGAAATCTACTACAAGGAAAGTGACCAACATACCACGCCTCAGCATCTCGGATTCCATTTTTTCTACCTTTACTTTTAATTTTTTTTGTTTTAGCCTATTATTGCCTATTATTTATTGAAGTAGAATAGTTTAGTTTTATTTCTGCTTCAACTTTTATTGCAACATTCTTAAAGTAGATTTTCTACGTATAATAGGCTAGTAATTAGAGTTACCCCAATGGCCAATGCAAGTGACTCGGTTCCTCCTGAAAAGTTTAATGGAACTAATTTTAAGCGTTGGAGAGAGAAAATGAAAATCTTCTTAACCACGCTTGGATTATTTTTCATAATTTTTGACTCTCCTCCAAATAAGGATGAGAATGAACCGGCTAGGACTTATAATTTAGAGGAATTTAAGAAGAAAGACTACCTATGTAGGGGTAGATTTTGTCCTATCTTTCTGATCCTCTTTTTGATGTCTATTACACTCTAAAAATCTATAAGGAGATTTGGGATGATCTTAATAAAAAATATGGTATCCAAGATGTCGGAATGGACAAGTATATTGCTAGTCAATTCCTGTCTTATAAGATGGTAGACACCAAGCCCATAGTTGACCAAGCTCATGAGCTAACAGTGATTTATCATGAATTAGGCTTAAGGAGAATGGGTATAACTAAGAGCCTTCAAGTTGCTTGTACCATTGACAAGCTTCCACCTTTTTGAAAAGATTTTGGGTTGTTTCTAAAACATATGATCGAGGAAATGAGCATGAAAAACCTACTATCTGCCATTAGGATCCAAGAGCAACATCTTGAGAAAGACAATGAGCAAATCATGAACCCTGAGTTTCTAACTAAGGTGAACTTTGTAGAAGGCCAGAATAAAACCTATAGGTTCAAAAACTCCAAATTTGAAAAGGGTGGACCTAAGAACAAAGAAAAATTCATGAAGCCAAAACACCAGATCAATAAGAATGATCGGAGGCCGATTTGCTACAATTGTGGAAAATCCGGTTATATGGCACGAGTATGCCGGATGAAGAAGAAGAAGTATCATAACTATGAACATGCACCTCCTCAACCTGCCAATCCACAAACCAACATGGTTGAGGATGATAGTGTTATTTTGATGATTAACAAGCAATTATCTAGAGCATGCTATAAGTTAAATTGATACTTCATTTATAAGTTCATTACTCTCAGTATATTTGTTTAATTGAAAATGGATAAATGGCCTTGTTCATTTGGATGAATCTAACCTTGAGAATGCAGCAAAGTGTGGTTTGAGTCGACCCACAGGTTGATTGGGTCGACCCCGGTACATCAAGAAGTCATCTGGCACACTCCTGCAAAAATGGCACAAATGAACAGTGAGTTGGGTCGACCCAAGGTAAGCATGAGTCGACCCAACCTCCAAAGAACCTCAAAACACAACAGAAGAATGCTCTCTGGATTTACTGAGAGGGTCGACCCACACAGTGGTTAAGTCGACCCAAGCTTGAGTCGACCCAAACCCTGAGAGGGTCGACCCAAAGGCAAGACAGAAAGACAGACAGAAAATGGTTCTCTGGAATTACTGAGAGGGTCGACCTAAGAAGAAGTTGAGTCGACCCAAGTGAACTTTGAGTCGACCCAAAGAATGGTTGGGTCGACCCATGGGAAGGAAGGCTGAAATTGAGGTTTCTGTGGTTTCTGAGAGGGTCGACCCAAGAAATGTTTGAGTCGACCCAAGTGAAGGTTGGGTCGACCCAAGGACAGGTTGAGTCGACCCAAACACGGGCTGAACATAACGGCTAATTGTGCAGAAATGCTTTTTGGACTCCCAACGGCTATAAACGGCTAGTTTCTTCAATCCAACGGTCAGAAAGGACTATTTGGAGGTTGGAGAAGTATTTAAGAGGGAGTATTCATCAGAGGAAGCAAGCTTTTGGGAAAATACATCAAGTGCATTCAAGAGAGAACCCTAGCAAGGCAAGCTTCATCCAAGTGCTTCATTCAAGAGTCAAAAGAAAGGGATTGAGCAGTTTCAAAGAGGCATCAAGAGCTCCATCCTCCCTTGAAGAGTGAAGCATCCTTGACAAAGAAGAGCAAAGCCACTTCAAAGCGATAAATACTTTCTAACTCTTCTTTGTAGTTTATATTGTTTCATATGCTCATTTAGGAGTTTGAATCTTTTCTTTTTGTTTGTCAAACACTTTGTAAAGGTTCGTTGGTTAGCCCGCAAAACCAACAAAGGTTTTTGGTGAATCCGGAAAATCAAAGTGTAAAGGTTCGTTGGTGAGCCCGCAAAACCAACAAAGGTTTTTGGTGAACCCGAAAAACCAAAGTGTATAGGTTCGTTGGTGAGCCCGTAAAACCAACAAAGGTTTTTGGATTGTGAGCCCGGAAAACAATCCAACTGTAATCCGCAGAATTATAGTGAATTTCCAAGGGGACGCTTGGGGAGTGGACGTAGGTGCTAAGGAGAGCACCGAACCACTATATATTGTTGTGTTTGTGTTGTGCTTGTGCTTACGTTTATTCTTGCATCATCTTCTATCTTTGCACTAGTTTAAATCATTCAAATAGTTTAAGGAAGCATCCACTGCACTTAATTAAGAAAGTCCTTTTTAAACACCAAATATTATAGAAGAAACCAATTCACCCCCCCCTCTTGGCTTGTCACCTTGGGCAACAAGTGGTATCAGAGCAAGGTGCTCCAATAGTAATTATTGATCTCACAATCAAGAGTTAAAGATCATGACAACCCAAGTGGGATGTTCTATGAGTGAGGGACAATTAATTGATAGACCTCCACTATTTAATGGCATAAATTACACATATTGGAAAGCACGCATGCGTATTTTCATTCAAGCACATGACTATGATTTATGGAGTATTATAGTCAATGGGCCACACACAAGCACTAATCATGATAAAGAAATGGCTCAACAAAATTCAAAAGCAATGAAGCTGCTATATTGTGCATTAGATGAGAATGAGTTTAATTGCATATCTTCTTGCATAACTGCTAAAGACATATGGAATATGCTTGAAGTTAAGTATGAATGCACTAACAAATCTGAAACATCATGTGTAGAAGAAGAGCAGCATCATATTGCAAATCATGCTTAATGGCACATGAAGATGAGATATATGAGGTACATGCTAAAACTAAAAACGATTTTACATTTGATGAACTTCATGATGTCTTTTCTGATTTGTATTTAGAACATAAGAAACTTATTTGTAGGAACAAGAACTTGAAGAATGAAAATCAAATCCTAATAGATGAAAAACTAAAACTGACTAATGAAATTGAAATCTTAATTAAAGAAAATAAAGAACTAAATCAGAGAAATCAACTTCTCACTGAAAGCCATGATAAACTTAAGAAAAACAATGAATTGCTTTCAGAAGATAATGAAAAATTAACTAAAAAAGTTGATAATTTGAAACCTACTGTTGAAAGATTCACTCTCAGCTCTGAAAAACTGAATTTAATGATAGAAAATTTAAGAGCTGTATATGACAAAGTTGGATTGGGATATCAACCTTGGTACACTCAAAAATCTTTCGAGAATATATTTCTTAAATCCTCCACTACTCATCCTAAAACAATTTTTCACAAATCTGGTGAAACTAATAAACAGAAACAGAAAACTGAAAATTCATTATCTGTTTTTGCTAAATCTATGTTGTTTAAATCTAGCAAGAGTATGCAGAAGTATATTACTTGTAATCCTAAAACCTGCAAACTAAGAGACAAAATAGCTATTAAGAAAATATGGGTTCCAAAAGGAACAATAATAGCTAGCCTACAAGGACCCAAAAGAGCTTGGGTTCCTAAGTTGAAAATCTGAATATTTTCTGTAAGTGTGTCTAGCACTCAAGGCTCCAACAAAAGATGCTAATTTAGAAATTGGGTGCTCTAGACATATATTAAAGAATGAAACTTAAAATATACTTTAGAAAAATAATTGAAATGAAAAGAATAATGAAATTAGTAATCCTTGCATCTCATCATTCTCTTTGCCTTAGTATCTAATTAAAACATAAATTGGAGGTATTAATCAATTTTGTGATATAGGTAATATTTTTAAAAAATATAATCAAATCACTTCATTTTATAGTATGCCTTACTTACTGCTGGATGATTAATCAATTTATTAAGAATAACTCTATGAATTCTCTATATGCTTGATTGAGAGTTTTTATCAATGGTATTATCTTATTGATCATAGACATGAGAATGTATACTTGGTATGCCTTTAAATATATGCACTATGAATACCAAGATTAAAGAAACCACTTTTGGCATATAAAATCAACTCATACAAGTATGGACTTAATCTCAAAAGTCCTTGTCATTGGTTCACTTAGATTAATTTTCGCAAGGTCAAAGTTTGCTATGTATGTCATCTAGAAAATAAACTAGATCTTTTATTGAGAATATAGTTTATCACTTTGATTCTATGTAACAATCTGAATTTTGATAGAAACAACTATTTAAGATAATTTGATTAAAACTTAACTGGTATATCTTATTGATAATTATCTTAAGCAAATAGAATCTAAGCTAAATTGCTTTTGAAAATAAGAAATTGGTTTGACTTTGATAAATCTTCTTATTGCCTCACATGGGTGTCCTTGAACCATATTATTTAATAAAGTTATCTCTTCAGTTCAAGTGACTTGTGCTTGCTTATATTTAGGCAATCTCTTGAGTAAAGTGACTCAAATTCAATTATTGTCATGTCTCATGTTGAGTCATCTAGTTAAGAGATATGTTGTATGAATGTTTTTGTATCCTAGAGAACCTAATGAATTGCCTTCAAGAAAAGAAAAAGATTTTGTTAATAATGCAGGATACTTGAGCAAGAAAATGAGAAATTTCAACTTGAAGGACACCTCGATGAAAGATACAATAAACATTCCCTTGGAAACAAAAAAAGGGAGATTTTCTTCAGCCAAGGGTGTAAAGAATCTAAAAGGTATTTGGATTGAAGAATGCTAAATGTACTGGTAATCTAAACTCTTCTCTTGTGAGTTAGTTGAGCAAAATCAATAGTCTGAAATTATATGGTAGCATGATTAAACCTTTAATTGCTGATCATCTTGATATCATGCTTCATTCTCATGCTAGTGATAATTGTTTCATGGTGTGATTAAATTGAAGTTTACTTTTTCCTATATAATGCATAACCATGAAATACACAAGTTTATGCCTCAAATCTCTAATTCAAAATAACTTGTGATAAGCTATGAATCATTGGGCATAATGAAAATGCTGTTTGCATGATATACATTTATATGCAGCATATTAGATTAATTCTTTATTCTGCTCTTTCATGTAAATTACTTGAGAATAACAAAAAGAGGAAGAGATAAAGAAAAGAAAATGAACAATTATTCAAGGAAAGTAAAATCTAAGTAAAGGCAAATGCTCCAATCTTTAGGAAAAGCAAAACAAGCATAATATATTTGGCACATTTGTAAGACTAATATGAACATTCCTTTGGAAGAGATAAAATCCGTAATTAATTACAAGAAAAGTTTGAAGTGAACATTTTAACCCTTCTATATTGCTCATCATAGGGATGGTGTCAATGGGGAGGCTAGTGGTAGTACCCGACACTATTTGACCCAACTATTCGGTGTAGGGCATATTAGAGACGGCACAAGAGGGAGGCTAATGGTAGTACCTCGTGCCCCTTCCAACTCCACCGGATAGGGAGCAAATAGAGTATAGAGCATAGAAAAGTAAAACCAAAAGAAATGAAGATTAGAATGTTCACTAAGTGGTTAAAGGAAGAAATTCAAAAATGCGGAAATGAATGACAAGATAAATGAAAGTATATAAAAAGCTTGTGAAAAGCCAAATAAAGTTTCGATCACTTGAAAACACACCTTTAGGATAAAATCAGTGTAGAATTATATATAAATAGGGAGAGTTTATTTAAAAAGAATAAATTTTGATCCTTGACATGCTTGCTCTTAATGTTTTAATACATGATGTTATGACTTAATGCATATTATGTTTTGCATGTAACATGATGTTATGAATTATGTGTTTTCAATATTCAAATAACAAAGATCTTTCCTAAATATAACTTGTAATGCTTCATGCCTATAAAATTTGATTGAAACATGTTATTACCAACAACAACATCATTTTGTTTTAATGAATATATTTTGAAAAATAAAAGAAAAGAATAATTTGAATTTGCAAATTAGGCAAAATGAATTGATTCTGATTTATCTTTTATCTTGTCTAACATTAGTACATAATGTCCTCCAATTTGTACCAAAATTCAATATGAATTACAAAGATTTTGGATGTGCTCTAATGTTCTTGAAATATGTGTTTTCAATCTTAATAATTTAAGATGAGCTACAATGTAGAAGATGCATATCTCAAATTATAATCCTGAAAGCCTCCTTGAAAATTTTTATGAAATTCGAAATCTGATTTTGTATAAAAGCTTAAACTTAATTTAAAAAAAAAAATGCTTCTATCATTGCATTTTTGTAACTTTCATTATATGCTTCAATGATTGCATCATTTTGAGGAATAACTCAATATGATTCCTAGATGAAAACTACGGTCTAAGAAAAATAGAATTAATTTTGATGCCTTGATTGTTTGCTCCGATACGCATCTGAAACATATCATTTTCTATCTTATAAGTTTATTAAAATTAGTCTAAATGATGCGTTTTTCAATGATCTTGATTGCAAATAAATGGTTCTAAACATATGATATTATTTTGATATTAAAAAGATTTATGGTGCTTCATATATACATTGCTGAAAAACTATGACTAAGAAATTAATATTTTGAATATACACTCCTACATAATTAAATGCTTCTATCATTAAAAAGAAAAGCTATTTTTAAGAAGAGAGTTAATGATCCTAAAGCTTAGAATATTTCAACTCACTTCAATAATTCTTATAGGAAAGAAAATGTAATTACTTTTGAAAGAAATTTGAGCTTCAAATGAATTATTTTCTGATTAATATTTCAGTACATTTTCTCAAAGATTAAGAGAAAGCATAACTTGTTCTTAAAAGATTAAAAAGAGTGATTGCTATAAATTTTGAATAATTCTAGATCACTCTACATTCTTGATATCATAAAGTTTCAGTTTTATTCACGTTTATCATTAAAATCTGAAATTCAACAAAAGATAAGAATAATTAAAGAAGAATGCATCTTTTAAGGGAGAGCTTTAGATATTCAGTATCTTATCTTAAAGTTACTTTAATTTGATACATACCTTGAATTTTATGGATTGATTTTGATGAACCTCCTTATATTGCAAGACTTGCTTTAATTATATAATAAGTTTATACCTTGAGATGAGTTCTATAAAGGTTGTCTTATCTCAAACCTTGAGTCTTATGAAAATAAAATATATTTTCGAGATTGACAATTTTATTGAACAAATTCTAAAACTCTCAAACGGAATGATTAATTAAGGGAGAGAAAGAAAATTTCAGAGGGAGAGATCATATAGAACTTAATCATGTAAATTCACAACTAAAGATGAGAGAAAGAATACTAAATGTAAAGTGGTATTAAACTTTGTGCCTCATTGAATATCTTTTGAAAGTTGGATTTTCATCTGTACTTAATTGGTAAATCACTTGTTTTGAAAACTAAGTGAAAAGGATTCCATTTGTCTTAGTATTGGAAATTTACTTTGGAATCTACTAATGAGCTCTTATTGGCTTGCACTTTAGTGTTTCAATCATGAGCCAATTCATTTTAATTGATTTTGATGATATGATCTTTAAAAGAGTAAAAGAAAGTCTTTAAGAGAGCTTTCAAAAAAAAAAAAAAACTTTCAAAGCCCTGAATTTTATGTATCCTACATTGCATAAATTCATATTTTGGTATCTATGCTCCAATACTTTTATATCATGAAAGAACTTTGAAGTCATTAAGAATTAAGGATTCAACATAATCTTATGTTTTTCGAGTATATAAGTTTTGATCTTTATCTGCTCTTATACTATACTCTAAAAATTAATTAGATTGCTCTCATGTTGCTATATACTTAATATATTAAAAAAAAAAGGTATTGAAGTTTCATTCGTGCTTTCTTTGAATATTATTCTTGATACTCCTTGAAATAACTTGAAAAAGATTCCATCTACACTTGATTTCAAAACTATCTTTGGAATCTACATTTAGAGATCACTTCTGGCTTATATCCTAAATATCTCATTCCTAAAGCCAAACACATAGAAATAAGATATGATTTTATTAGGGATCATGTGCAAAATGGAAACATATGTATTGAGCATATATGCACTGAAAAATAATTAGCCGACATATTCACAAAACCCTTGAGTGAAGATAGATTCTGCACGCTAAGGAGAGAATTAGGTATATGTGATCCTTTTTATTGAAGAAATATAAAAGGGAGCAAGTAGTCTCATGATACATTCCTCCAATTTCTAAAAATCCATGAAACATGAGTCAAACTTGTTATCTATAGATTCCTTACTCATGTATCATTGTCCCAGAAAGAATTTATAAGGATTGGAAGCAAAAAAAAAAATTTTTAGAAGCAAAAAGGAAGAGAAAAGAAAAATACTACACTTGGGTCAACCCAACCTAGAATAGGGTCGACCCAACGTTGAGTCGACCCAAGAAGTTTCTTGAGTCGACCCAACGTCGGGATCCCACTGTTAAAAGGGGGACCCGTGAGCTATCTAGGGCACTGTTTACCCTTTGTCCTCTTCCGAAAACCTTATTTTTCACTCTCAAATCTTCTCCAATCATCTCCAAACAGTAGATTACTTCAAAATCTTGGAGAAATGGGACCCGAGAGAGCCGTAGCCAAGCGATCCGGAAGAGTCTCACGATCTTGTTTAGAGACTAGGATATGTATCTAGTTCTCATATGTATTTGGTGGTTATCATGCATCTTTAAACTTTGATTGAGGAATATTGTATTTGCTTTTGCTTTTGATATACTAAAATGTTCCTATTTTGATCAATGAAGTTTGAAGTTTGGTATTTATTGCATCTTTCCCCATATATATATATATATATATATATATATATATATTTGATGATAACAAAAAGGGGGAGAAGAAAAGAAAGAGTATATCAATTTAAGAAAAGAAAGAGTATTTTATTTGAGAAGTAAAGAAAGAGTATTAATTTTGGGAGAAGTAAAGATATGTATAACAAAAAGGGGAGAAGTAAAGATAGTGTTTAGAGTATGTAAAGAAAGTGAATAAAGAAAGAGTATTAATTTTGGGAGAAAAAGTGAATAAAGAAGTTATGTAAAGAAAAGAGAAATGAATGGGCAAACAAATTGAAAATCATATAAGAAAGTTTATACATCTAAGGGGGAGCAATTTGTAACAATGAAATTGATCAAATCAAAAATTTATATCACAATTCAGAATTTGTCACATATAAATTCAGAATTTGGCACGCACCTCTCGCACCCCGATACATAGCCTGAAACTCATATTATCTCAAATTTTTGAAGTTTCATCGCTAATGAATTATAAATGAAAGGGGGAGCAATTCAAAGAGTCAAATTGGCAACATTTAAATGATATAGGGGGAGATTTCACAAGTATATATGAAAAGCTGAAATTCAGCAGTTTAATCCCTTTTATAAACTGATTTTAAAGACAAGTATCAATAGGCTTATACTCTTTATTTTGTAATCATCAAAAAGGGGGAGATTGAGGATGATAGTGTTATTTTGATGATTAACAAGCAATTATCTAGAGCATGCTATAAGTTAAATTGATACTTCATTTATAAGTTCATTACTCTCAGTATATTTGTTTAATTGAAAATGGATAAATGGCCTTGTTCATTTGGATGAATCTAACCCTTGAGAATGCAGCAAAGTGTGGTTTGAGTCAACCCACAGGTTGATTGGGTCGACCCCGGTACATCAAGAAGTCATCTGGCACACTCCTGCAAAAATGGCACAAATGAACAGTGAGTTGGGTCGACCCAAGGTAAGCATGAGTCGACCCAACCTCCAAAGAACCTCAAAACACAACAGAAGAATGCTCTCTGGATTTACTGAGAGGGTCGACCCACACAGTGGTTAAGTCGACCCAAGCTTGAGTCGACCCAAACCCTGAGAGGGTCGACCCAAAGGCAAGACAGAAAGACAGACAGAAAATGGTTCTCTGGAATTACTGAGAGGGTCGACCCAAGAAGAAGTTGAGTCGACCCAAGTGAACTTTGAGTCGACCCAAAGAATGGTTGGGTCGACCCATGGGAAGGAAGGCTGAAATTGAGGTTTCTGTGGTTTCTGAGAGGGTCGACCCAAGGAATGTTTGAGTCGGCCCAAGTGAAGGTTGGGTCGACCCAAGGACAGGTTGAGCCGACCCAAACACGGGCTGAACATAATGGCTAATTGTGCAGAAATGCTTTTTTGGACTCCCAACGGCTATAAACGGCTAGTTTCTTCAATCCAACGGTCAGAAAGGACTATTTGGAGGTTGGAGAAGTATTTAAGAGGGAGTATTCATCAGAGGAAGCAAGCTTTTGGGAAAATACATCAAGTGCATTCAAGAGAGAACCCTAGCAAGGCAAGCTTCATCCAAGTGCTTCATTCAAGAGTCAAAAGAAAGGGATTGAGCAGTTTCAAAGAGGCATCAAGAGCTCCATCCTCCCTTGAAGAGTGAAGCATCCTTGACAAAGAAGAGCAAAGCCACTTCAAAGCGATAAATACTTTCTAACTCTTCTTTGTAGTTTATATTGTTTCATATGCTCATTTAGGAGTTTGAATCTTTTCTTTTTGTTTGTCAAACACTTTGTAAAGGTTCGTTGGTTAGCCCGCAAAACCAATAAAGGTTTTTGGTGAACCCGGAAAACCAAAGTGTAAAGGTTCGTTGGTGAGCCCACAAAACCAACAAAGGTTTTTGGTGAACCCGGAAAACCAAAGTGTATAGGTTCGTTGGTGAGCCCGTAAAACCAACAAAAGTTTTGGATTGTGAGCCCGGAAAACAATCCAACTGTAATCCGCGGAATTATAGTGAATTCCCAAGGGGACGCTTGGGGAGTGGACGTAGGTGCTAAGGAGAGCACCGAACCACTATATATTGTTGTGTTTGTGTTGTGCTTGTGCTTACGTTTATTCTTGCATCATCTTCTATCTTTGCACTAGTTTAAATCATTCAAATAGTTTAAGGAAGCATCCACTGCACTTATTAAGAAAGTCCTTTTAAACACCAAATATTATAGAAAGAAACCAATTCACCCCCCTCTTGGCTTGTCACCTTGGGCAACAAGTGGTATCAGAGCAAGGTGCTCCAATAGTAATTATTGATCTCACAATCAAGAGTTAAAGATCATGACAACCCAAGTGGGATGTTCTATGAGTGAGGGACAATTAATTGATAGACCTCCACTATTTAATGGCATAAATTACACATATTGGAAAGCACGCATGCGTATTTTCATTCAAGCACATAACTATGATTTATGGAGTATTATAGTCAAATGGGCCACACACAAGCACTAATCATGATAAAGAAATGACTCAACAAAAATTCAAAAGCAATGAAGCTGCTATATTGTGCATTAGATGAGAATGAGTTTAATTGCATATCTTCTTGCATAAACTGCTAAAGACATATGGAATATGCTTGAAGTTAAGTATGAATGCACTAACAAATCTGAAACATCATGTGTAGAAGAAGAGCAGCATCAATATTGCAAATCATGCTTAATGGCACATGAAGATGAGATATATGAGGTACATGCTAAAACTAAAAACGATTTTACATTGATGAACTTCATGATGTCTTTTCTGATTTGTATTTAGAACATAAGAAACTTATTTGTAGGAACAAGAACTTGAAGAATGAAAATCAAATCCTAATAGATGAAAAACTAAAACTGACTAATGAAATTGAAATCTTAATTAAAGAAAATAAAGAACTAAATTAGAGAAATCAACTTCTCACTGAAAGCCATGATAAACTTAAGAAAAACAATGAATTGCTTTCAGAAGATAATGAAAAATTAACTAAAAAGTTGATAATTTGAAACCTACTGTTGAAAGATTCACTCTCAGCTCTGAAAAACTGAATTTAATGATAGAAAATTTAAGAGCTGTATATGACAAAGTTGGATTGGGATATCAACCTTGGTACACTCAAAAATCTTTCGAGAATATATTTCTTAAATCCTCCACTACTCATCCTAAAACAATTTTTCACAAATCTGGTGAAACTAATAAACAGAAACAGAAAACTGAAAATTCATTATCTGTTTTTGCTAAATCTATGTTGTTTAAATCTAGCAAGAGTATGCAGAAGTATATTACTTGTAATCCTAAAACCTGCAAACTAAGAGACAAAATAGCTATTAAGAAAATATGGGTTCCAAAAGGAACAATAATAGCTAGCCTACAAGGACCCAAAGAGCTTGGGTTCCTAAGTTGAAAATCTGAATATTTTCTGTAAGTGTGTCTAGCACTCAAGGCTCCAACAAAAGATGCTAATTTAGAATTGGGTGCTCTAGACATATATTAAAGAATGAAACTTAAAATATACTTTAGAAAAATAATTGAAATGAAAAGAATAATGAATTAGTAATCCTTGCATCTCATCATTCTCTTTGCCTTAGTATCTAATTAAAACATAAATTGGAGGTATTAATCAATTTTGTGATATAGGTAATATTTTTAAAAATATAATTAAATCACTTCATTTTATAGTATGCCTTACTTACTGCTGGATGATTAATCAATTTATTAAGATAACTCTATGAATTCTCTATATGCTTGATTGGAGAGTTTTTATCAATGGTATTATCTTATTGATCATAGACATGAGAATGTATACTTGGTATGCCTTTAAATATAATGCACTATGAATACAAGATTAAAGAAACCACTTTTGGCATATAAAATCAACTCATACAAGTATGGACTTAATCTCAAAAGTCCTTGTCATTGGTTCACTTAGATTAATTTTCGCAAGGTCAAAGTTTGCTATGTATGTCATTTAGAAAAATAAAACTAGATCTTTTATTGAGAATATAGTTTATCACTTTGATTCTATGTAACAATCTGAATTTTGATAGAAACAACTATTTAAGATAATTTGATTAAAACTTAACTGGTATGTCTTATTGATAATTATCTTAAGCAAATAGAATCTAAGCTAAATTGCTTTTGAAAATAAGAAATTGGTTTGACTTTGATAAATCTTCTTATTGCCTCACATTGGGTGTCCTTGAACCATATTATTTATATAAAGTTATCTCTTCAGTTTCAAGTGACTTGTGCTTGCTTATATTTAGGCAATCTCTCTGAGTAAAGTGACTCAAATTCAATTATTGTCATGTCTCATGTTGAGTCATCTAGTTTAAGAGATATGTTGTATGAATGTTTTTGTATCCTAGAGAACCTAATGAATTGCCTTCAAGAAAGAAAAGATTTTGTTATAATGCAGGAATACTTGAGCAAGAAAATGAGAATTCAACTTGAAGGACACCTCGAATGACAGATACAATAAACATTCCCTTGGAAACAAAAAAAGGGAGATTTTCTTCGCCAAGGATTAAAGAATCTAAAGGTATTTGGATTGAAGAATGCTAAATGTACTGGTAATCTAAACTCTTCTCTTGTGAGTTAGTTGAGCAAATCAATAGTCTGAAATTATATGGTAGCATGATTAAACCTTTAATTGCTGATCATCTTGATATCATGCTTCATTCTCATGCTAGTGATAATTGTTTCATGGTGTGATTAAATTGAGTTTACTTTTTCTATATAATGCATAACCATGAAATACACAAGTTATGCCTCAAATCTCTAATTCAAAATAACTTGTGATAAGCTATGAATCATTGGGCATAATGAAAATGCTGTTTGCATGATATACATTTATATGCAGCATATTAGATTAATTCTTTATTCTGCTCTTTCATGTAAATTACTTGAGAATAACAAAAAGAGGAAGAGATAAAGAAAGAAAATGAACAATTATTCAAGGAAAGTAAATCTAAGTAAAGGCAAATGCTCCAATCTTTAGAAAAGCAAAACAAGCATAATATATTTGGCACATTTGTAAGACTATATGAACATTCCTTTGGAAGAGATAAAATCCGTAATTAATTACAAGAAAAGTTTGAAGTGAACATTTTAACCCTTCTATATTGCTCATCATGGGATGGTGTCAATGGGGAGGCTAGTGGTATGTACCCGACACTATTTGACCAACTATTCGGTGTAGGGCATATTAGGGACGGCACAAGAGGGAGGCTAATGGTAGTACCTGTGCCCTTCCACTCACGGATAGGGAGCAAATAGAGTATAGAGCATAGAAAGTAAAACCAAAAGAAATGAAGATTAGAATGTTCACTAAGTGGTTAAAGGAAGAATTCAAAAATGAGGAATGAATGACAGATAAATGAAAGTATATAAAAAGCTTGTGAAAAGCCAAATAAAGTTTCGATCACTTGAAAACACACCTTTAGGATAAAACAGTGTAGAATTATATATAAATGGGAGAGTTTATTTAAAAAGAATAATTTTGATCCTTGACCATGCTTGCTCTTATGTTTTAATACTGATGTTATGACTTAATGCATATTATGTTTTGCATGTAACATGATGTTATGAATTATGTGTTTTCAATATTCAAATAACAAGAATCTTTCCTAAATATAACTTGTAATGCTTTCATGCCCTATAAAATTTGATTGAACATGTTATTACCAACAACAACATCATTTTGTTTTAATGAATATATTTGAAAAATAAAGAAAAGAATAATTTGAATTTGCAAATTAGGCAAAATGAATTGATTCTGATTTATCTTTTATCTTGTCTAAATTAGTACATATGTCCTCCAATTTGTACCAAAATTCAATATGATTACAAAGATTTGGATGTGCTCTAATGTTCTTGAAATATGTGTTTTCAATCTTAATAATTTAAGATGAGCTACAATGTAGAAGATGCATATCTCAAATTATAATCCTGAAAGCCTCCTTGAAAATTTTTATGAAATTCGAAATCTGATTTTGTATAAAAGCTTAAACTTAATTTAAAAAAAAAATGCTTCTATCATTGCATTTTTGTAACTTTCATTATATGCTTCAATGATTGCATCATTTTGAGGAATAACTCAATATGATTCCTAGATGAAAACTACGGTCTAAGAAAAATAGAATTAATTTTGATGCCTTGATTGTTTGCTCCGATACGCATCTGAAACATATCATTTTCTATCTTATAAGTTTATTAAAATTAGTCTAAATGATGCGTTTTTCAATGATCTTGATTGCAAATAAATGGTTCTAAACATATGATATTATTTTGATATTAAAAAGATTTATGGTGCTTCATATATACATTGCTGAAAAACTATGACTAAGAAATTAATATTTTGAATATACACTCCTACATAATTAAATGCTTCTATCATTAAAAAGAAAAGCTATTTTTAAGAAGAGAGTTAATGATCCTAAAGCTTAGAATATTTCAACTCACTTCAATAATTCTTATAGGAAAGAAAATGTAATTACTTTTGAAAGAAATTTGAGCTTCAAATGAATTATTTTCTGATTAATATTTCAGTACATTTTCTCAAAGATTAAGAGAAAGCATAACTTGTTCTTAAAAGATTAAAAAGAGTGATTGCTATAAATTTTGAATAATTCTAGATCACTCTACATTCTTGATATCATAAAGTTTCAGTTTTATTCACGTTTATCATTAAAATCTGAAATTCAACAAAAGATAAGAATAATTAAAGAAGAATGCATCTTTTAAGGGAGAGCTTTAGATATTCAGTATCTTATCTTAAAGTTACTTTAATTTGATACATACCTTGAATTTTATGGATTGATTTTGATGAACCTCCTTATATTGCAAGACTTGCTTTAATTATATAATAAGTTTATACCTTGAGATGAGTTCTATAAAGGTTGTCTTATCTCAAACCTTGAGTCTTATGAAAATAAAATATATTTTCGAGATTGACAATTTTATTGAACAAATTCTAAAACTCTCAAACGGAAATGATTAATTAAGGAGAGAAAGAAAATTTCAGAGGGAGAGATCATATAGAACTTAATCATGTAAATTCACAACTAAAGATGAGAGAAAGAATACTAAATGTAAAGTGGTATTAAACTTTGTGCCTCATTGAATATCTTTTGAAAGTTGGATTTTCATCTGTACTTAATTGGTAAATCACTTGTTTTGAAAACTAAGTGAAAAGGATTCCATTTGTCTTAGTATTGGAAATTTACTTTGGAATCTACTAATGAGCTCTTATTGGCTTGCACTTAGTGTTTCAATCATGAGCCAATTCATTTTAATTGATTTTGATGATATGATCTTTAAAAGAGTTAAAAGAAAGTCTTTAAGAGAGCTTTCAAAAAAAAAAAAAACTTTCAAAGCCCTGAATTTTATGTATCCTACATTGCATAAATTCATATTTTGGTCTATGCTCCAATACTTTTATATCATGAAAGAACTTTGAAGTCATTAAGAATTAAGGATTCAACATAATCTTATGTTTTTCGAGTATAAGTTTTGATCTTTATCTGCTCTTATACTATACTCTAAAATTAATTAGATTGCTCTCATGTTGCTATATACTTAATATATTAAAAAAAAGGTATTGAAGTTTCATTCGTGCTTTCTTTGAATATTATTCTTGATACTCCTTGAAATAACTTGAAAAAGATTCCATCTACACTTGATTTCAAAACTATCTTTGGAATCTACATTTAGAGATCACTTCTGGCTTATATCCTAAATATCTCATTCCTAAAGCCAAACACATAGAAATAAGATATGATTTTATTAGGGATGTGCAAAATGGAAACATATGTATTGAGCATATATGCACTGAAAAACAATTAGCCGACATATTCACAAAACCCTTGAGTGAAGATAGATTCTGCACGCTAAGGAGAGAATTAGGTATATGTGATCCTTTTTATTGAAGAAATATAAAAGGGAGCAGTAGTCTCATGATACATTCCTCCAATTTCTAAAAATCCATGAAACATGAGTCAAACTTGTTATCTATAGATTCCTTACTCATGTATCATTGTCCCAGAAAGAATTTATAAGGATTGGAAGCAAAAAAAAATTTTTAGAAGCAAAAAGGAAGAGAAAAGAAAAATACTGCACTTGGGTCAACCCAACCTAGAATAGGGTCGACCCAACGTTGAGTCGACCCAAGAAGTTTCTTGAGTCGACCCAACGTCGGGATCCCACTGTTAAAAGGGGGACCCGTGAGCTATCTAGGGCACTGTTTACCCTTTGTCCTCTTCCGAAAACCTTATTTTCCACTCTCAAATCTTCTCCAATCATCTCCAAACAGTAGATTACTTCAAAATCTTGGAGAAATGGGACCCGAGAGAGCCGTAGCCAAGCGATCCGGAAGAGTCTCACGATCTTGTTTAGAGACTAGGATATGTATCTAGTTCTCATATGTATTTGGTGGTTATCATGCATCTTTAAACTTTGATTGAGGAATATTGTATTTGCTTTTGCTTTTGATATACTAAAATGTTCCTATTTTGATCAATGAAGTTTGAAGTTTGGTATTTATTGCATCTTTCCCCATATATATATATATATATTTTTGATGATAACAAAAAGGGGGAGAAGAAAAGAAAGAGTATATCAATTTAAGAAAAGAAAGAGTATTTTATTTGAGAAGTAAAGAAAGAGTATTAATTTTGGGAGAAGTAAAGATATGTATAACAAAAAGGGGAGAAGTAAAGATAGTGTTTAGAGTATGTAAAGAAAGTGAATAAAGAAAGAGTATTAATTTTGGGAGAAAAAGTGAATAAAGAAGTTATGTAAAGAAAGAGAAATGAATGGGCAAACAAATTGAAAATCATATAAGAAAGTTTATACATCTAAGGGGGAGCAATTTGTAACAATGAAATTGATCAAATCAAAAATTTATATCACAATTCAGAATTTGTCACATATAAATTCAGAATTTGGCACGCACCTCTCGCACCCGATACATAGCCTGAAACTCATATTATCTCAAATTTTTGAAGTTTCATCGCTAATGAATTATAAATGAAAGGGGGAGCAATTCAAAGAGTCAAATTGGCAACATTTAAATGATATAGGGGGAGATTTCACAAGTATATATGAAAAGCTGAAATTCAGCAGTTTAATCCTTTTATAAACTGATTTTAAAGACAAGTATCAATAGGCTTATACTCTTTATTTTGTAATCATCAAAAAGGGGGAGATTGAGGATGATAGTGTTATTTTGATGATTAACAAGCAATTATCTAGAGCATGCTATAAGTTAAATTGATACTTCATTTATAAGTTCATTACTCTCAGTATATTTGTTTAATTGAAAATGGATAAATGGCCTTGTTCATTTGGATGAATCTAACCTTGAGAATGCAGCAAAGTGTGGTTTGAGTCGACCCACAGGTTGATTGGGTCGACCCCGGTACATCAAGAAGTCATCTGGCACACTCCTGCAAAAATGGCACAAATGAACAGTGAGTTGGGTCGACCCAAGGTAAGCATGAGTCGACCCAACCTCCAAAGAACCTCAAAACACAACAGAAGAATGCTCTCTGGATTTACTGAGAGGGTCGACCCACACAGTGGTTAAGTCGACCCAAGCTTGAGTCGACCCAAACCCTGAGAGGGTCGACCCAAAGGCAAGACAGAAAGACAGACAGAAAATGGTTCTCTGGAATTACTGAGAGGGTCGACCCAAGAAGAAGTTGAGTCGACCCAAGTGAACTTTGAGTCGACCCAAAGAATGGTTGGGTCGACCCATGGGAAGGAAGGCTGAAATTGAGGTTTCTGTGGTTTCTGAGAGGGTCGACCCAAGGAATGTTTGAGTCGCCCAAGTGAAGTTGGGTCGACCCAAGGACAGGTTGAGCCGACCCAAACACGGGCTGAACATAACGGCTAATTGTGCAGAAATGCTTTTTGGACTCCCAACGGCTATAAACGGCTAGTTTTTCAATCCAACGGTCAGAAAGGACTATTTGGAGGTTGGAGAAGTATTTAAGAGGGAGTATTCATCAGAGGAAGCAACTTTTGGGAAAATACATCAAGTGCATTCAAGAGAGAACCCTAGCAAGGCAAGCTTCATCCAAGTGCTTCATTCAAGAGTCAAAAGAAAGGGATTGAGCAGTTTCAAAGAGGCATCAAGAGCTCCATCCTCCCTTGAAGAGTGAAGCATCCTTGACAAAGAAGAGCAAAGCCACTTCAAAGCGATAAATACTTTCTAACTCTTCTTTGTAGTTTATATTGTTTCATATGCTCATTTAGGAGTTTGAATTTTTCTTTTTGTTTGTCAAACACTTTGTAAAGGTTCGTTGGTTAGCCCGCAAACCAACAAAGGTTTTTGGTGAACCCGGAAAACCAAAGTGTAAAGGTTCGTTGGTGAGCCCGCAAAACCAACAAAGGTTTTTGGTGAACCCGGAAAACCAAAGTGTATAGGTTCGTTGGTGAGCCCGTAAAACCAACAAAGGTTTTTGGATTGTGAGCCCGGAAAACAATCCAACTGTAATCCGCGGGATTATAGTGAATTCCCAAGGGGACGCTTGGGGAGTGGACGTAGGTGCTAAGGAGAGCACCGAACCACTATATATTGTTGTGTTTGTGTTGTGCTTGTGCTTACGTTTATTCTTGCATCATCTTCTATCTTTGCACTAGTTTAAATCATTCAAATAGTTTAAGAAAGCATCCACTGCACTTAATTAAGAAAGTCCTTTTTAAACACCAAATATTATAGAAGAAACCAATTCACCCCCCCCCTCTTGGCTTGTCACCTTGGGCAACAATGGTGTTATCCAGTACTGGCCCTACTAGTACTGATGATCGGTATGTAACTTTAAGTCCAGAGTTAAATTTGGCAATTCATTCTACCGATTGGTTAGTGGATACAGGTGCGAATGTTCATATGTGTACTGATCGTACCCTTTTTACTGTTTATCAGGTCCGGAGCGGCTAACAGTGACTATGGGGAATTCTACCTCGGCACGAGTACTTGGAACTGAAAAAGTACTTCTAAGGCTTACATCTGGGAATGTGCTTTCTCTATTTAATGTGTACCATGTGCCCGAAGGAAGGAGAATCTGATCAGTGGATCTCTTCTGATAAGGAGTGGCTATTCTTTGTTATTTCAATCTAAGAAAGTGATTATAACAAAGAATGGAACATTTGTAGGCAAAGGCTATGAGTGTGATGGCTTATATGTAATTAATAAAATAAATGATGTACCTTTGGATATTCCTTCTTATAGCAATAATAAAGTTATTCTTTCAGTATGTTCTTCATTTTTTTGGCATGCTAGATTAGGACATGTGAATAATAATACTATTAAAAGAATGATTAGTTCTGGTTTATTGCCTAATGTTTCATTAGATGAAAAAGAAAAGTGTCTAATTTATGTTCAGTCTAAGCAACCTAGAAAACCATTTTAAAATGGTAAATAGAAATTCCACCTTATTAGAATTAATTCATTCAGATGTATGTGAACTAAATGAAACTTTGACTAAAGGGGAAGAAGGTATTTCATAACCTTCATAAATGATTATTCTAAGTATTGTCAAGTTTATTTGATGAAAACTAAAGATAAAGTAATTGAGATATTTAAGTCTTATAAATCTTTAGTAGAAATCAACTTGACAAGAGAATAAAGATTCTACATGAAGTAACACCTTCCTATTCACCTCAGTCTAATGGAGTGGCTGAAAGGAAAAATAGGACTTTGCAAGATATGGTAAGATCTTTGCTTGCCAACTCAGGTTTACCTGAGGTTTGGTGGGGGGAAGCAGTGCTTACTGCATGTTTCCTGCTTAATAGGGTTCCATTTAAAGGTTCTAATGAATCTCCTTATGAACTTTGGAAAGGAAGAAAACCTAACCTAAACTTTCTAAAAGTTTGGGGTTGTTTGGCTAAGGTTAATATTCCTTTAATTAAGAAAAGAAAATTAGGACCTAATACTTTTGATGCTATATTTCTTGGTTATTCTCTTATAATGTTACTTATAGATTCTTAGTCATTAGTTCTGACATGGCATAGAAAGAACACTATAATTGAATCTAAAGATGCTTCTTTCTTTGAAGACATTTTTTCTTTTAAGGATAAAATAGAAAAGCATATAATCAAATAGATCTAATATTGAATCTTGTAATTCACCTTCTAATGAAAATGAAAATGAACTTATTGATGTTAATGAACTTGGTGGAAGCAAAAGAATTAGGAAAAAGAAAGATTTGGATCTGATTTCTATACCTTTATGGTTGAAGATGATCCTAAAACATATAAAGATGCTATGAACTCATTAGATTCTATATTTTGGAAGGAAGCTATTAATAGTGAAAGTAATTCACTTATGACTAATGAAACAATGGTTTCTAACTAATTTATCACCTGGTAGTAAGGCTATAGGTTGTAAATGGATCTTTAAGAAGAAATTAAGACCCGATGGTTCAATTGAAAAATATAAAGCAAGATTAGTTGCTAAGGGCTTTACTCAGAAAAGAAAGTATTGACTACTTTGATACGTATTCTCCTGTGACTAGGATAACCACTATCCGTACTTTAATTGCACTGGCTTCAATCCATAATTTGATAATCCATCAGATGGATGTCAAGACTGCCTTCCTCAATGGTAATTTAGAGGAAGAGATTTATATGGATCAGCCAGAGGGATATGTGGCTCAGGGACAGGAAAGAAAAGTTTGTAGGTTAGTCAAATTTCTTTATGGTTTAAAACAAGCTCCTAAGCAATGACATAAAATTTGATGAAATAATTATTTCTTATGGCTTTAAGTAATGAATATGATAAATGCTTATATTCTAAGTTAGAAAATGATTCATGTGTTATCTTATGTTTATATGTTGATGATATCTTAATTTTTGGTACTGATATGAATATTGTAACTGATATCAAGAATTTTTTATCTAATAATTTTGATATGAAAGATTTAGTCAAGCAAAGGTAATGCTTGGTAATAGGATTACCAGAATATCTAATGGATAATCTTTGATCATCACTATATTGAGAAATTTTTGAAGGAAATTTGATAAGTACAACTGTAAACCAGTGAGTACTTATGAGCATGGTTTGAACTTGAAGTGAACAAAGGTGATCCAGGGCCCAAGAAAAATATGCTCAGATTATTGGGACACTGATGTATTGCAAATACAAGTAGACCTGACTTCCTATGCTATAGGAAAGCTCAGTAGGTTTAATAGTTGACTAGTCGTTAGTCACTGGGAAGCACTGGATAGAGTACTTAGTACTTGAGAGGTCCATGTATTATGGTTTACATTAATCAAGATTTCTCACTTACTTGAAGGATATAGTGTGCTAGTTGGATCACTGATTCAATGAACCGAAAGAACTAGTGGATACATATTTCATGTTGGGTGGTGCAGCTGTTGCTTAGAGATCATGCAAACATTTGATACCAGATCCACTATGGGGCTGAGATTGTAGCCTTAGATTCTGCATCTCAAGAAGCAGAATGGTTTATCTCATGTCAGAATTTCTATTATGGAAAAGCCTATGTCTGCTATCTCTTTGTTATGTGACAATGAAGCTGCAATTAATACTTGTAGAAATACTGAATATAACAAGAGAAACAGAAGACACATTAGTGTGAGACATAAGATAATTAGATACCTAATTAAAAATGGTATCGTGACTTTGGAATTTGTTAGATCTGAAGGTAACCTAGCAGATCCTTTGACTAAAGGACTAGCTAGAAGCAAAGTTATAGAAACATCAAGAGGGATGAGACTGAAACCCATAAGGAATCATTGATAATGGCAACCCAACCTATTCTGACTGGAGATCCCAAGACGAAAGGTTCAACGAGAAAAACAAATTGTTTAATGATTAGTTAGCACTATATTAAAATGACTTTATGTCATTTGGTCTCTCCCTATGATGTGAGTGCTAAACACAGCAGAGCTATACGAAAGAGTTTAAAACTCTGAATGAGTCTGAGTCTATGACAAGGTGCTGTGCTGCGAGCACCCTTGGAGGATTCATCTATGTGAGTGTGACTGTGTGACCGTAGTCTATGGGGATAAAGGTTTAACCCTAGAGCGCTCATGAAACTGAGATATTGGTGCATGAAGGCCAAAAAGCACCACCTATGATGAACCCAATATTTGCATTTGTCATGGGTGAAGTATATGAAAATCTGAACCAAAGAATTTGATTCAAAGCTTTTTAGCTACCACTATTCCTTTCAGATGTAAGTATACTTTCACTAGGTAAAGGTTCAAAGCTGCAAGCTACCTTTATTGAAGTCGTGACATGAAAAGCCTGGTATGACTATTTTTTATTATAAAATCTTGAAAACATTTTAATCAGGTGGGGGATTGTATAGGATTTATTAATGATTAAAATTTTATTTCTCATCATCCCTTGGTAGTGTGGTTGGTTTGTGTGTGGGGTTGTTCTCACAAGGATGTGAGCTCGAGTCCTTCTTCCCTCAGTTTTTATGTCATCCTTTTCAAATGCTTTTACGTCCGTGAAAGAGGGGCGCGAGTTTTGAGGGACGCGAAGGATCGCGCCCGCGATCGTGGTTTCGCCACGCGAAGGATCGCGCTATACCACTGTTAGAAACCCGCCTATGCCGCAGAAAAAATTAAAAAAATTCAGATGCAGCGGAAGAGGCCATGCGCGGGATCAACCGTTCATCGCATGAACGTTGTTCAAAAACCGTTCGTAGATAGATAAGGATTAAAAAATTTTTAAAATATAGAAGATTAGATCTTCACCTTGTGCGGTAGATGATCACCGCAAACTGATGATCGTGGTTTTGGATGAAGGTTCGCTTGAAGCCGTTCAAGTTCTCGGCCTCTACGGGTATCCACACGAAGCAGGAACCGATCCAAGCTTTCTATCTTCCCGGGGTGCTAGCTCCCTTGCAGAGATAACTTTGATGGCTGATGTCCTCCCCCTTCTCATCTTGGGTGCGGCATGAAGAGAGGGGCCGGCGCCCTCTTTGGAAGAAAATAAGGAGCTCCTAAAAGTTAGGAGCTCACACACCTTTAAAAGAGGGACCTTTGGCGGAACCCTAAGGTAATGAAAGCCCTCCTGCGACCGTGAAGAGACGCACCCCACAGGAGACCACAGGCCCTCTCGTAGAGGTCTATAAATAGACGGCCTCTACAGATTAGAAAAAATATAAAAATATATGAGATTAGAAGCAGAGGATTCCTAATCTCTCTTCTTTCTCTACTCTCTCTACTAGTTAAAATATTTCTTCAAAATTTTTTTTTAACGGGCTTGCTGCATATTGATTCTGGGTTCGAAGCCTTCTTTTGATCCGTGCAAATCATCGAGGCAGAAGGAACAAGAGGTTTGTTGTATCTCAGGAGTAGAACGCCATCCAAGCCTAGTGCACTGTAAGGCGGCGAAATCTACTTCAAGAAAAGTGACCAACATACCACGCCTTGGCATCTTGGGTTCCATTTTTTCTATCTTTACTTTTAATTTTTTTTTTTAGCCTATTACTGCTATTATTTATTAAAGAGAATAGTTAATTTTATTTCTACTTTAACTTTTATTGCAACATGCTTCGTCATGAAACTACAGGAACTCTGTTTAGAATAAAGTGGAATAAATCTTCCTTATTCTGATTTATCTCACCAGGGCATTACTTTTTGCTCCGAATAAAAAAGTTGCCGGGGGGATATAAAAGAGATCGTAGAACAACTTGTCACTCACTTGTTCACATCAAGAAAAATGTTGAGTACAATGACAGAATATATTTTCTTCTGGCTTATTCCTACCTTTTTTCCCGTAGCTATTCCACATATTCCTAACCAACTCTGATACAACGAACAGTACCATTGTGAATTCTCATAAATCTATGCCCAGATAAATCTGTGGAGAAATTTCCAAACAGTTCCAGGCAGCACTAAATGCACTGACGATATCCGGCTGTGGAAGCTCCGCCAACAATCTCCACAGCTCCACCGCGCTTAGATCTCTATAGAATTTCAGAGAACAGCCTACCTCCATGTTGTCTTCATCTAACCATCAAAGACAAGCAAATTTGGCTTCCATGGCACATCTGAGCTCGCCGTGTGTTTTTGCATTGCAGAGAGCTATATACTCTTTCATCGCAGGCTTATTAGCCAATCATGGGGATGGACAGCATGTCCTAATTGATAGCTGTCCATCTCTACAATCAGATGACAGCGCGATAATTGAGGCCTGTACAGCTTTATGCGGCCCGACTCAAGAATTGTAGTAGGTAGAAAAGGGACACAAAGAGCACTATAATCAAATTTCTCGTTACTATTTAACCCTAATTCGTTGACATACAAAAAAATAGGATTTTTGTTGTTTTTTCAATTTTTTTTTTTAAAATTTATCATCGAGATAAACTGATATTTTCCTCCATCCCAGTATCGGGCACTCTCCGAGATGCCAAGATACCGGTGTTTAGAAACCTTTGCAACAATGGGTAAACAGCCACAGAATCTCCTTCTCTCACAAAACAC